>NW_009258662.1:2477652-2490705 GCF_000687185.1 Egretta garzetta
GAAAGAGGTTAAGTCAGAGGTTGAGCATTAACAGACTGAGAAATTAGCTCGCTCTTTCCACATTGGGCAGACCAAAATCACCACACTAGCAATGGTATCCAAGCAGTCCCTCACCCTGACAAAGGAGACAGCAAGGAGCTAGAGCAGGATGGCCCCTTAAAATACGTACATTTTAGAGAGCCGGACTGGTGGCTGTCCAGCTGCGGGCTTTACAAGAGACACGTCGTGATTTTGTCACAGCACAGGCACACAACTCAGGTTCCCTCTCCCTTTAGCTAGTTTCCATCATAGCATGGCATTTATTAACACAGCAACGCCAGCACTGGCCCAGGCCTGCAGCTGGTTTATTCACGCATCCCCAGTGGAGAAGAGCACATCTGAAGAGCATACAGACACGCACTACCCTCTTGCTCCAACCCCATCAAAACAGGAAAGGTCAAGCCACTGATCTGCATAATTAAACATCCAACTAAGTACATCTAACTGGCAGCGCAGAGAGGCTCAACTCCAAGAGAAAACCTAGTTCTCCTCTTTCTCATTTACAACAGGGAGAAAATGAACCAACCAAACCAAAGAGGAGAATCTGGGAACTGACGAGACTCAGATTTCTAATAAAAGCTGCCAGTCTCAGCACTAAGTCACCACTAGAAGCCAAAACACACTTGTTTTGAGAAGAATCATACCTGCACTCCATGGCCATGCCACAGGCAGACAAAAGGATATTTATGAATTTCCTAATACCTTTTAATATCTGGAGAGAGAAAAAAACACTAAACTTGAAGGAGATACGTATCTTGTATTAAATACTTAAGGGGCATGAAGGCAGATAAAACCAGATAACACTGTATGGCTTTTCTCCTTTATGGAACTTTATCCTAGCACGCGAGAAGACAATTTACCCTACAGAATGAATTTTATTTATGATGCTATTACATTTGTTTAAACATTAGACGATAAGCCCTTCATACGTTGAGCAACTTTTACAGGAATTGGCACTGCTATGTGGCCAGATAATGCCCCGCTGGAAAGAGGCATTTTATAACTGGGACAGATCCCAAAGATCGTATTTTTAGAAGTAGATTTGTTTGCTTCTCCAGGTCAAAGATCAGTTTGCCACAACCGAAGAGGAACTCAATCAGTACCGCCCAACAAGATAAAAATCTTTCTGCAGAGACGGAGAAAAGGGATAGGCAGCTCACACAAAATTAAGGCTAAAAAGAAACTTAAAAGATAAAAGACACCAGCGTCAATGGAGTTATGTGTTTAAAATTACATCGGCTATTTATTAAGATTAAACAAACATTGAAGACAGAAGTCCATATGTACAAAGGCAATTTACCATGATGGTTTAGGAAAATTTACGGGCTTGGAGGAATTCAAGCATTCCAGCAGTCATGAGGCAGTAAGAAACAAATAAATGCATATCCTACTGATGGGCACCTCTTTCCATGTAAAGCCCTTTTTTCTGGACCTCACAAAACTCTTACACAGTACCTGGAGGCAGGCTTTTCAGAATGACACCTAGATTAAAATCTGAAAAACTTTAGATTAATTTCCATGCAATCTTCACAAGGCATTAAAAAAAAAAAAAAAAAGGTATTTGTAAGCCCTTGAGCTACCACAAGTACCAAATAGTTTTACGCAAGCTTTTCCTGTGAAAAAAAGCAGCCCATTAAATGCGGTTTGAGATAACTCATAACCATAAACTGTAGATACAAGAGCTAGTCTAGGATAAATCGATAACGCTGCCAAGAGGGACCATTCCACCCACTCGCGCCTGATCCTCCCCCTCCCTACACCAGCAGCTGTAATAAAGATTAGCATAAATAACTTCTTTAGTCACATCAGTTCTCCAATTTGGCTTACTACTAGTGCCAGCACAAAAGGAGGAGAAAAAAAAAAAAAAAAAAAGATGAGCAGCTGGATCCAGCCAAGGGGTTCATACTGGAGTGAACTCCCAATACCACTCTCCCACTGGCAGGTAACCACTAAAAAAAATGTAAATGTCATGGTACCTCTGCTACTTTGTGGGCAAACCTACCCCACACTAAAAGCTAAGCAGAAGGAGCTATTTTATTTGCACCACAAACCATAACACGTCCAGAGGCGGTACTGGTGTGCCTTAAATTCAGAACCTAGCTTCCTTCACAGCTATTAGCATCTAAGCCCTTATTGTAAGCATTCCCATCGCTAAATAAAAGTGGATCATTCTGGCTGCTTTATGTAGAAAGCCCTCTTTGGCAGAACACAGTGGAAGTTTCTTTTTATTACCCATGCAGATGCTGGTCTTGCAACTGCTGGAAGTAGGTAATTTTTCCTTTTACCAACGTAGAAACCATCATATCCATTGTACCAACTGCTAGCTGATCTCTGCTGGAATTACAGAGATGTCCCCATGCCTGGTATTACCAGAGGACTTCCCTGTGCAAAGAGCTGTGTGGTTTCAGGCATTACAATCACTAAGGGAGAGTTTTTCTTTGCTTTGGGCAGGGAGGAAGGGAGAAATAAGATGACTTTGCAGAATATACTCCGAATTAGGTTTAAGGCTGCTATAATTTGCATCTAACCTAAATATTTTCGTGAAGCTGCTATTAAAGAAATCCATTACTTTAGGAATGTGTCCTTAAGAATAAACAAATCCAAAACACGAGCTTTGCTTGGCACATTCAAATTGCTCTTCAGAGAGCAGCTGTGCAGAAAAGGGCACACGCATCTCCAAGAGGACTTGGAACTCAGACACAGCTCTTCTAGAAAACCGCTGAGGTACCAACACCATTACACTGCAAAAAGCATTTGGAGTGCTACGAAAACACAGCCTGACTGAAAATGGACAAAATACTTTCTTCGGGGTTGTCCACATGATGATTTTTTTCATTTTTTTCCTACAACCATCCCAAAACAGACTAGCAAGAATGCAGCAACTGGAATACACGGACTAAAATTTCCACTAAGTCCACTTTACAGAGGACTGTAAGACATGGTAGACCAACGATTTCAAACACATGGAACTCTCACACCAGCCAGTGCAAAGCATCAATGGAGATACTCTTGCCCAGTCTAGACACTGGAACATACACACAGCCTTAACCAAGAAAAATGGGGGAAAAAAACCAAAAAAAAAACCCACCACCAGAAAAAACGTATTCCATGGATCTGGAAAGAACCAGAGAAATTTTTCTCCTGCAACTCATGCTGATTGCAAACCAGCTGGCTGCGATGCTTCAAAAGCTCTGTGTACCTACGGCTCTCCCCTAAAGCAGTTAAAAAAAAAACCTTTTTAGATTTTGTTATAAAGTTTCTACTGGAAAAGTTCTCTGCTTAAAATGGCATAAGGATGTAAAGACGTGAAAATGTGTCAGTTGAAACACAGTCAAACATACACAGTTATTAGGCAGCATGCAGATACATTCAGGAAACGAGTTTTTTGGGGGTTAGGTGTTGTTTTGGGGGGTTCGCATTTTTTAAAACACAGGACTTCTTAACCCCACTGTCAAGAAGTACAGGAGGAGCTCTTGCATAGTAAAAAAAAAAAATTGGGTTAAACATGTTCACAAGAGTGCAATTTTAAGTACCGTATTGTCACGAGACTCGCCAACTTACTGCTCAAATTTGTGCCCATCTCCTCAGCAGCAGTTTCACACAAACATCCAGTATATTATAAATTTGCTTCTATCAAAAGTAAAATAGCGAAGCAAATACAACATACAAAAATAAACTGATGAATTTAGAAATCACCTTACAGAAATATGCTTACCAGATCTCAACTGACTATATGGGACAACAAAACAGGTACCACTTAGTTTTGGCATAGAAATAGGTCCATTAAAACCAGCTTCTCAATTATTTCTTTCAATGAACAGTTTACTTTTTAGGCTGCCTCTCATCACTGACAGCCCAATGATACAGAAAGGCCTTTGCTAAAAACCAAACTGCTCCTTAAACACAAAATTATACTGTTGCAGGCATTTCCAGTAACACACTCCCCCCTCCAGTTAACATTTCTTTAGACAAAATATTTTTTGATTCTTCAGTGCTTCCTCCTGACTTGCCAGGAATTAAATGTTACCAATAGCAACTAAAACTGCAGCAGTATAGTGAATTCCCAGCAAGTTATCAGCACCTGGTAAATAAGTTCTATTCCAGTGACACTCCACAACCCTGAATCACGGATTAAACTTTTGACTGTATCACAGCACTGAGCAACCCAAATCCTTAGCGGCAAGAGCTCCCAGCTCCAGGTTGGTAATATCAGTATTAGCACAGCAGAAAAACAAATTGGAGAAAAAATAAAATAAAGTCAGGCTTTTTCGCATATGTTGGTAACCACAGTAACTTCACACATCACAGGTAATTACCAGCCTAATTGTCCCAATGTTTAGGGATTATAGTTTAGATGCAATTTAACTGGTAAATGAGGCTGAACCTTTAAGCTTAAAAATTATCAAGGTTTGTTCTCTCCTTACACTAGCTTTGGTTCTAAATTGAAGAACTGTTAGATCAGTGAAACAACAGATCTCTTTCATGTACTTAAAGTCTATCTACTTTGGGGGGGGAAAAAAAAAAGCCAAGTTAAAATGCTGATGAAATTGGCAATTATAAAGACTGCTTCACCTGATCATCTTAGTGAACCGATATTAGTGAATGTAAGATTATACAGAACCTTTTCTTTTGCCCATTTCTTTTCATACTCAGTGTTCATTTCTACATATCTAAGCCACAAGGATATTTGAAATCCAGCCTTTGAAGTGATCCACGAAGTACTAACTCAAGCAACGTGGCATGCATGCAACCGAGCCTATAAGAGGGTTCCAGGAGGTTCCCTGAGCAGAAATAAATCCCTGGCTTGATAAAAGACCAAGAATGGGATGATTTCTACCCTTCAATATTCAAGGAGGAAGTTGAAAATATTAGATTTTTCACCTCAATGGATCTGTAGCAAATAAATAAAATATCGTAGTAAAATTTGCCAGAGTTTAAGACATCACCAACTGCAGCCACTTTATAACAAAGTTCAGTTTTCATTTAAAAAAAAAAAAAAGTCACATGTTGCTGGGAAAATAGTTTAGACAGTGTGTGAACAGCAGGATTTCTACTGCCAGCAATCATCAGAAAAGCCACTGAACTTGGCCTTCCCCAATCTTCCACAGTACTGGTGGAGTAGCACAGTTGAGTACTGCATTGCTCTCATTTCCAAAAGCATTTTCTTGGAAAGAAGATTAGAGGTAAGCAATGTCTAGCACACATCTGTGTAAACCCCCTATGAGGTGTTTTGGAAGCATCACAAACTTGGTGGAGTATTTTTGACTAACACACATATGGAAAAATTTTACAAAGGCCAGGAAGCAGATTTAGGTCGTCCATGATTTCACAGCACTGCAACACTACTCTTACACGCCACAATATGAGTAATATTCCCACTCAGAGGGATCCACAAGAACAGACGAAGTGATTACATGTAAAGATATAAATTCCTAACGGAAGCCATAAACACATCTTTAATATTCATCAGCACTGTAACTCCACACTTAGTAAAAAGTTCACCCAAAAAAAATGACAGCTGTGAAGTAGTTTAAAGCAGACTACATTCAACAAAACAGACTGAAGCTCCCCCCAGCCCCCATGCCCAAACTAACATCAGGTATGGAGCTTTTTCACCAAACCGTTATGGAAAATGCCTCCTGGTTCCAGGTGGGACCACCTCCACTGTGTAAGCTTTCCTTTCAAAATTAAGGTTCTCTCACTAACAATGCAACTCTACTCAGGGGATCCAGAAGACAAAATATTGACCTGGGAAAATAAAGAAGTATCAGCCTGTCATTAAGTACTGGTTAGTTGGGGAATTGCATGACAAGTCAGAAACATTTGCCCCTGGAGCTACATTATGGAATAACTCCTTATTTTGGGGCAATAGCCATAATTCATGCTGAAGGATACACCAGTTCCCAAGCCAACGCTACTTTCATATTTGGCAGCTTCCAAACCCCATAACAGAAAGCAGGTTATTTAGGAGATAAAACGTGAAAGTGAGCAACAGCACACCATCGTGAAAGAGCAGGGTGGGAACTCATTCAGCAATTCCTTACTCACAGGTCAATTTACCTAACCCAAATTTTTTTCTTCCATTTTAACACTGTGTTAAGAGCACCTCATTACTAATACAACTTTCAAATATAGAATACGTTAGGAAATTAATATTTAAATAGTTGCCGTACAAGGCAAACGCTGCTTAAAGTATGTACCTACAGAAAAGCAATTCAAGAGTAATACAGGTAATCCCCTAAGCAGATTTTCAGTGTTTTTCAGGCACCTTCCCAGAGCTTGAGAGTGACATTCTGAACCCAGCAGGCAGTCTAGGGAGAAAAGGCAGAGAGGACTGAGAAAAACACCACCAAACTCGAAATGGCCAGCACGTAATTTTTCTCCATTATCAAGATCATGGCATTTTCCAGGAACTGCAGAACACACCAGCAGAGGAGGAGCAAGGACTATTAACCAGTTTGCTTTTGCAGCTTAAATTCAGACATGCAGGCTGCTATCCTCAACTTAAATATACGGTTGTGTTCCTTGATTTAAATTGATCCAGGAAATACTTTCTCACAGATTATGCATACTGAGTTTCAAGTAATGACTAAAATAGCAACTACCTAAGGTAACAAGCCATTCCACATCTCCAGTGCTCCTTCCTCCCCTTCCAGTAACTGGTATATTATTGAATTCAGACCCAGCTGAACTTACAGTCCACGGTTCCTACAAAACTCAACAGGCCATAATCAAAAAAGCAAAACTACATTTGGTTCTAGAGGTTTATATTAACATGCAATTAAAGTCAGCCAAGCACTGGCTTGTTTTGGAAGTTTGGAACATGCTGACCTCTAGACAGCTGACCGAATCGATGCTGCACACACCACTTAACCGCAACTGAAAAAATCTTGATCACATCATAAAAATCAATGGTGGCGATAAACCTAACCGTCCATTCTAACAGCAATATGCTAAAAAGAAGATGAATGTGCAGAATAAGAAACTATATTCTTTGCCATATAAAAAAAAAAAATCAAAGACTGTACGTGCTGTCTCAGCAATAACAACAGTTATCCCAAGGAAAACATGCTCTGTTTGAAACAGTGTTTAAGTCTTTAAGCAAGTAATTAGTAATCAGGAGCTAGAAAACCTTTATTAAGCTTGCAGGACATAAAGCCACGTACCGAACAAATGATCCATAATCTGATGATGTTAACACCTCCTATGAAAATTTTATGTTCTTAGTGCTCCCCAAAAATGCCATCCCAGAAAAGGTTGAAGATCAGAGTAATACAGGTTCTGCCAGGTTAGTCACAGCAGGGAACTAGAGCAATTAGCATTTCACCTTCAGCCTTCTGCCACTGAATAAAACTCCATCTAATCTCCTAAATAATGGCTATATTTTATCTGGAGCTGAAAGCAATTTCTTCTCATACTACAGCATTTATGCTTTTACCTGGGAAGCAAGAGCTATCAGACTTCTGATGCCAGTGTACAGGATGAGCAACTTCGTAATTTTGTGATTTTTTTCACTACCTCCAACTCTCTGACCTCTTTCTTTCTCACCACTTCACTTTATCAGACACTAGAGAAGCACCTAATACTTAACGTATTCATTCTGTACATAACTATTTTTACAAAAATATCTTGCGTTTGAAGCATTCAATTACAACATTCATAAAAAATCCTAGGCTACAGAAGTGTGTAAGCAAGGGGGGAAATGCCTGTCAGGACAGGAGATTGTCTAGAAACAACCAGAAAACCCACACAAACAAGTGAAAAAAACCACTTTCCACTGGACACTGAAAAGGACGAGAAGCAGAACTGAGAACATTTCTATACACAGAGTTCACTGGAGGGGAACAAGAGTCGCCCAGCTCGCTTCATTAGTCAGTGATGGCATTTCCAGCTCATTTTAGTAAATGTTAAAAGTATCCATCAATATTGCAAAGACATCACGAGCACGTAATTACAGAGAGCCAGCAGGTGTGCCTGTTCATCTTCCCATATCTAAAGGCAAAGTGATTAGAACAAGGAAAAGTGAATTGGCTACATGAAAACATTCAAGTAAAGCTATAAACGCTGGGTATTTGAGTTGAAAAAACTGTATTTGTGCTTATAGGCACAAAAAAAACCCCAAAGTCACAGTTCCACAACTAGAACAGCAATCACCACTGCCACGTAACTGAAGTTATTTAAGAAACCATGAGATATAAGCATTATCATTGAGACTTCTAGCGTATGGATGATGAGCACGGTTCACCGTGCCAGAAAAGCTCTAAAGCACGCTTTGCTAGTCCACTGTTTTGGTCTGGTTGGGGCAGCTTTAAACCTCTGAGACCTCAGCAGAAGGTATCTTCATCTCGTCAAGGAAACAGAGCTCGGTATCAGAAAACAGAACAGAAAACCCAAACTTTTTCATTAGCCATGACTGATCTCAGCTTTAACATGACATTGTTCAAGACCTGGGTGCATCTGTAAGGAGATACGTGAACCTGTAAGGGACAGATCTGAATCATCGGTTTCACGTGGTAGGAGAAACTGAGAATCACGTTTCACCAGCCACAAGTACCTGTTTTTTCCTGTTACAGAAATCTCAGAGAACAGGGTAGCTGGAATTCAGGTTATTTTCTGGAATTTTTTTTTTTTGAGGTAAAGTCCATAAGGATTTAAAAAAAAAAAAAAATGTTACACATATTCTCAGTACCTTCTTGCTAATGCTTTGCAATACCCTAGATTTGAAAACACAGGAGAGTAATCTCTGCTTCAGAGTAAACACAACACAGCAGTAGATGTTTGGTCAGACCGGGCAGGAACTTGCTGTCACATCCTCTTAACTAAAAAGCAAAAAAAAATTTGCATTCTCACTTTGAAAGGCTACGAGTCACTCAAACTTTACTACCGAAGTATCTTTCACTCAGTTTACTTCCCCTGCTTTGACGGAAATACAGAAAACCAGCAAAAACGCACACGATTATTTGAAGTGTATTGTAACAAATCAGCCGGATCTTTCTCTGTCCCAGTATGCTTTCTAGGAAAGAGACAACAGAGCCATCCAGCCTTTAGCATTTGATGCAGTACTACGTAAGGTGTGAAACTGGACAAGCCTGGAATTATTGGAATAACTGAAGTCCACAGTGAAATAGATAAAAATGGGTCGCAATGAAAAAGTGACTACCAATTAGGAGGAGGTTGTTAATGGCACTTAATTGTCAGCTAAGAAACCAATCTTATTTTATATTCTTAATAACAATCTTAGCACAAGAAATAATTGAACAAATCATCAATAAAAATCCTAAGTCAAATCTAAGAAATATAGGCAACCTAGGAAGTCTTCCTCTACAGTGATACCATACAAGAAAACCTGAATGACTCTGAAGATCCGAGCAACAGAAATGGGATGAAAGTTCCTCACAAAGGTACATGACTGGCATAACACAGTAAAAAGCTCTTGTTAGTCTCTGAAGTGGGATTTCAGCCATATGAAACAGTGACAGGAGGACCTGAGTGCATTAGCCAACTACGAGACATCATCAGTTATAAGCCTGGTGCAACCACTAGAAACCATGCTCCTAGGATACAGTAATTTAGCATTTAGCAATAGAAAAGGGTACAACAGCCATCGCACAGAGCACAATACTTCACCTCTTTTTCACCCTAGCAGGCAGTTCAAACTGGAGCAGGTACAAAAACAGGCTATTAAAAAAAGTCAGGATATGAAGTGTTTCTGTCAGAATGTAGAGCAATAGCTTTTGGTTCTCTTCCATATACAAAAAAAAAAAACACAACCCTAAGTTTGGACAAGGGTTACATTACCTTCTATAAATTGTTTATTCCCTCCTTGACTAAGAAAAGAAGTGACTGAGCTCATCACTTTCTGCAGAAGGCCAGAGAAGAGAGGGGAATAAAGTCCAGGTCTCTCAATGCATGTCAAAAGACACCAGAACTCACTTGTGTAGCTCATGGGAAGTGACTTGGTGGTTGGGGTAATCCCTAGGCCAGTCCCTTGTGAGCCATTAGGGAGCAGCCTCCCATGTAGCTCCGCTCCTTCGGGGAGGAACCGCGGAGAGGCAAGGAAGGGATCCGATGGAGGGCTCTCGGGCAACATGCTGGGTTGAACATTTTCCAAGTTGGACAAGCTGAAGCCTCTCAACACACTGTTGCCTCTACACAGGCAGAGCGTCTCTGGAAACACCAGATGTTTCAAGAAGAAATTTCCTCTTGGATCAATTTTCTTCCCAAAGGCACAACCTCCCCCTACAACACAGACTGAACTAGACACTATTACTAGACTAGCTCTTCCATTTCTACCCACAGAGTTTTTAAAATAAATATTCAAGTCGGAATTTCTGCTGGTAGCTACAAGCCAACAGAAGCCAACTCCAGCAGTTTGAAAAACAGTAGAACTATTCTTTGGCAGACTCCAGAAGGACAATCTTCATTTAATGTTTGGAAAGGTCTTTGCAAATGTGCAGGTAGCTGCAGCACTGGTAAACCAGCCAGAAACTGGATCCAGCAGTAGCTCATCTCCTAGTACCACCACCAAACATAACAGGAAAGACACTGGCATTCACCAGAAGAAACTGTCACTGAAAAAAAACTGGTGTTTTTCAGTAGACTCCTGATTCTAAACCAGAACATGACCAGAAAGGTCTTTGAAAAACACTTCTGGTTTTTGGTTTTTTTTTTAATTAATAAAAGCAGTTATCAGGTGATTTCTGCTTTTGAAGTGTTCTGAAGTTTCAAAATCAGTTCAACATCCCATAAGCAGATGAGATGTAAGTTTACACAACTAATTTCTTCCCTGGACAGCAGTGATGAAAGTTTTATATTCTATAGCTCTGTTTATATTTAAAACATTTACATTTAAAACCATACAACTACTTAAGAAGCGTGTTTAAATCATACTTGGCTGACACAGAACATAGGTAATGTACTCTGTTCCTCTTCCACAAGCACTTTGCTTGCAATACCACAGCTCCCACCAAGAAGCAACGTTATTAAACAGTAGTTTATTCCTATATGCATTATGGCAGAGTCCCTCTTCTACTTCAAGGTTAAAGTGGTTTCTTCCTAGTTACGCTAACAAACTTATTTAAACAGTATAACCAGAATTCCCAATATCCTTCCAGAAAAGCATCATTCTGTTCCGCATATAAACCAGCTTTTAGCTCTATCTGCATGTTCAGCCCATGGTATGTTATGTTCCTGTCCCAGCAATTTTAAAGTTTTCCATCTTTACTCCATCCCCCAAAACCCACCCTCTCATATGTTTCTTTATGAATTTTCTCCTTTTGAGAACCTAACCTTAAATCACAGGTCAAAGCCTGCCCTTTCCATTTCAGATGGCATTTAAGGTCTCTCCCAGAACAGGGGAATCAAAAGTTAGCAGACAGCAAGTAAAAACCAAAACTTTCATAGAAGGAAGGCAGCACATGAGCATTAGGACCAGCATCCCTCAGACCAAGGTCAGCTTGCCAGAGAATAACCCCATCGCTGGGATTATTGAACACCACTTAAAAGCCATTAAAATTGTTTTTACCGATGATAAGCACATTTAAACAACTTCTTAAAAAACAGCTGATGCAAGGTCATGCATTTGTAAAACACCAGCCCTACTATAGGAGAGGGAATTCTATCACGGAAGGCAATGACATTAAGGACTTTGGGCAGCACTGCAGATACCACGTGGACATTAATTTCTGAGACGAGTCTGTAGCAAAAAGGACTTACGGGAGCCTTGGAAAGGAATATCAAGGAGAAAGATGGTATTAACTTTTTATGTCGCATCAGTGAGATCAATAACAGACTGTCACCCTTCTATTCAGGGACCAGCACTTTAATATGATGCTGAAAGCCAGAAATGCTGGTAGAAATAACTACAAGCATGATCACAGACCTGACAGAAACACCTTAAAGTTGAGTCTTTTTAACAAGAAAGGTAAAGGGATTACTCAATTATCGCCAAAGATTATCAATTAAAAAAGAATCCAGTTCTTTTTAATACCTAACAAAGCAGATCGGCAGAAAGATACAAAGAATAGGAGTGTAGTCAGAAAAACTTTTTTTTTTTTTTTAAAAGGTTCACTTCATTTTGGAAAGCAGAGGTAAATTCGTGATATTAATTATTAACAAATACGGTAACCCTGTCACTTGTTGATAGTGGGTGACAAAAAAATATTTAAATCAAAAAAAAATATTTAACTCAGAGGTTATTTAATTCAGCACAATCAATGATTAGACAAGACTCTGCAGCCTGCAGTGACTCAGGTGTCCGAGCGCTGCGCTCCCAGCAGTCCTCCCAACCTCCAACACTGAAGCTAACTTATCAAAAAGGTGTATTGAAAAGGTGTATCGAAAACAGCACACCTAGACCACATTATTGTCACTCCAAATTTTGCTTCCAGTAACTACAGGAATTTAACAGGCCATAGCTGGACTGCCACAGAGCCAAGTCTCCCATTCCGTATGGGTTCACATTAGTATGGCAGCACAAACCGGTGGCTGTGAAACACAGCTCCAGTCTCCTTTTGCCAAAGCAAAAATTCAGGATTTTCAGTTAAAAAGTTATGTTTTTTTCAGTTAAAAAGCAGAAGGCGAGGGCAGCCCATAAGCCCTTTCCCCCAAACCCACCCACAACAGGTAAGGGTAGCCCAGGCGTTTCAGAGGTCAGGGGCAGGAGTGGAAGCCCGGCTGCCAAAAAACACACTGCCCAGGGGCACCTGACATAGCGGGGCCTGCAGGGCGGGGGCGAGGTTTACTCGTCCTTCGCCCCACTTCACCCGCTGACCAGTCTTCCCTCACACAGTGCCCGTTTCCCCCCCCTCCCCCCCAAATCTGGGGCCACCTTCAAACCCTTACATGCACACACCTCCCTCGCCCATATCATTTAGGGACAGGGTTTAGTGGTGGGATGGCAGGCTTAGGTTAAAGGTTGGACTCGATGATCTTAAAGGTCTTTTCCAACCAAAGTGATTCTATGATTCTACCTAGTGATCGCCCCCCACCCCATGCACACCCACCTACCCACCC
>NW_009258662.1:2491840-2504176 GCF_000687185.1 Egretta garzetta
GGCTGTGGGGGTTAGAGGGGTGCTCCATGGGGCTGCATTGGGCTGTGGGGCTCAGGGGGCCTCCTCATGGGGCTGCATTGGGCTGTGGGGCTCAGGGGACCTCCTCATGGGGCTGCATTGGGCTGTGGGGCTCAGGGGACCTCCTCATGGGGCTGCATTGGGCTGTGGGGCTCAGGGGACCTCCTCATGGGGCTGCATTGGGCTGTGGGGCTCAGGGGACCTCCTCATGGGGCTGCATTGGGCTGTGGGGCTCAGGGGACCTCCTCATGGGGCTGCATTGGGCTGTGGGGCTCAGGGGACCTCCTCATGGGGCTGCATTGGGCTGTGGGGCTCAGGGGACCTCCTCATGGGGCTGCATTGGGCTGTGGGGCTCAGGGGACCTCCTCATGGGGCTGCATTGGGCTGTGGGGCTCAGGGGGACACCCCATGGTGCTGAGGTGGGGCTCAAGGGGCCCCATGGGCTGCATTGGGTTGTGGGGCTCAGGGGGACACCCCCATGGGGCTGAGGTGGGACTCAAGGGGATGCCCCATGGGGCTGAGGTGGGCTATGGGGCTCAGGGGGCCACCCCATGGGGCTGAGGTGGGGCTCAAGGGGATGCCCCATGGGGCTGAGGTGGGACTCAAGGGGATGCCCCATGGGGCTGCATTGGGCTATGAGGCTCAGGGGGACACCCCATGGTGCTGAGGTGGGGCTCAGGGGGATGCCCCATGGTGCTGAGATGGGGCTCAAGGGGATGTCCCATGGGGCCAAGGTGGGCTGTGGGTCTCAGGGAAGCAGCACAGGACTGGTGTGGGGTGTTGATTACCAAAGGGGATGTCTCCTTTCCCAGCCCCATAGTGGTCCCAGCCATGGGTGGGTGCTTGGGAAAGGGATCTAGGAAAACCCAGTGGGATTTGATGCCATGCCAGCTCCTGCACCGATCCCTGTCGTGGGTAGCACAGTTATCCTCCCTCACTCCATTTTATCAGCTGAATATTTGACCATGTTCCACTTCCCAAGAAGTTTGTTTGGACACTTCTGCCGATTTCTAAATACTGGGTGGGTTGGGTTTTTTTTTTTTTTCCAAGGAGTTAAAGCTATTAAAGTCACCTTAAGTAACAGTAAATAGATAAATAAAACCAAATAACAAGTAAAATGAAAATGCAGATGACCAAGTGGTGCCCAGGTTTAGCTTTTGACCAAAAGTCCTGTTCAAAAGCAAGTGCAAATTGAGCGCCGGGTACCAGAATTAATTGGTTTTTTTTTTTCCTTGGGTCATTTTTTTTTGATCCATACAACAGCTCATCTATGTACTTCATGGAGAGGCAACCTGGAGGTCCAGGCTGTGGGAAGGAACTCAAGTGGTTTCCCATGTCTTGTCTGCTGTTGCATTTTAATACCTTCTTTTTTTCTTTTGCTGTGGATTCTAGGGAATAACTTGTATTTAATCACTTCCTCTTCTGCTGGTGATGCGGCCGAATAATTCACCGGCAGGACCAGTGCACCTCTGGGTCTGCAGTGCTGCCCTCAGCTTGGAGGAAAGCTCCCGTTGGGATCTCCAGACCTGCACCATGTTTTTTCTCAGTGTTTTGGCCCAGTGCGTGCCAGGAGGATGGCTCTGAAACCCCAGATACCTACAGACCGGCACGTAAGTCGGATATTCTTTGACATGTTTCTCCATCTGAGGTTGTTGTAGGTTTTTCCTGGAGAAGGGATTTTCACCCAAAGCCCCCACCAAAGCAAGGGGGAGGCTTGGGACATCCCTGGGGCAGCTCTGGGCCACTTGAGAAAGCAGAGGAGATATTTCAAGACCACAAAAAAAAAAAAAAAAAAAAAAGAAAGAACAAACAAATAAACAGTTGTCTGTTGGAAATGACAGATTGGAGAGATATTATCAGGCAGGACAGCAAGATGCCTGGCTAGATTAAATTAGCACAAGGATATTTTTTTTTTTTCCTTCCCCTTTATTTTAGGAAAGCGAGTGAGAATGTGGCAGCAAAATCTGCCTGCGGATGAAAAACTCACTCAGCAGCCTTGAAGGCTGAACATCAACTGGGTGTTTTAAAAGCGAGGGGGAGCAGCAAGCGCTTCGTCTCCAGACCCCTTCCCAGGAGGGGGGTTCGCAGCGTTTTTCACTGGTATCAAAGCCACGCAGCAAAGTCCACGCGACGAGGCACAGGCATCCACACCTCCCTCCGCTGCTGCGCTAACAAGGCTTTTTGAAGTTTGTGGCCTTCCTGTGGCATTTCAGGCTTCACTCATCCAAACTTCTGCCTGCGGGCATCCCCCTCCCAAAATTACCCCAGGAGTATTAAAAGAAATGGTTTACTAAGGGTCTTGCTAATAATGTACTCCCAGCCCCGGAGGAAGAGGTGCTGCCTCGGTATTTGGAGCCTCGCTGACAGCCAGCCCAAGAGGAGTGATGCTGTGTAAAACCTGTGACCTTCGAATACTGAATTTAGGGGATTGCGAGCGAGTGGTTGGCGACAGGCCTGCAGCAGCCAGGAGGAGGAGGAGGAGGAGGAGGGAGAGCCAGAGCCAGAGCCAGCAGCCCCTTGCTCGCTGCTGCACCGTGCAAACCACCCTGAGAGTTTCTCTGCCCGCTATCCCGTTACCACTTGAATCAAGATCTGGATGCCGAGCCAGCTTATTTTTAGTGCATTTTGGACTTAAAGCGAAGCAAATGCTGGTGAAATGTGCAGCACTGACAGCCCTGGAAAATCTTTATTCCTCTGCAGCATAGGGAAGGCTGTGAGGAAGTAAAGCAATCCCAAACTGAGTCCCCCGGTTTCTTGGGCTCAGCCTGCCCAACGCTATGCAGTTACCGGCGGCTGCTGGGAGAGCATTTTTCCACGTTCTGAGCGGACCAAGCAGGGCGGGGAGGAGCACACTGTGCATGGGAGCAGCGTGCTGCAGATTTGGACAGCCTGTGTGCCTCCAGCTGAGCTCCCTGCATCCCGATCGGAGCTCAGCTGCGGCAGCTCTGGGGCCGTAAAAATGGGAGAGACTCGGAAAAAATGAGTAGCTGAACCTCGCTTTGCTAATCCAGGGCCACGCTGTGTTTGCTGTGCTAATGCACAACGCTGGATCCATGCAACCTGGGGGGGGTCCAATGGCACCCACCCTGCCCTGCGCTGCCTCCAGCAGCGACTCAGACCCGCTGCTTTAGGGAAAAACCCCGAAGAGGGCACTTATGAAGCAAACAGCCTGGTTTTTGATCCCTTCACTTGAGACCTTGCTGAAACCCTCCAGCATGACTTGGTGCCCGCCAGACCTGAGCTAGCCGGGTAGGTCCATGCTGCCTGGAGCTGACTGCTTCCTGAGGATGGGGCCGCAGAGGGGAAGCGAGAGCTTTCCTAGGAGCAAAAATGGGTCCTTTTAGCACTCGGGGCACAGCCTGCCAGAGAGCCAGGAGGTCCCTGGACGGGTGCCTTGGACAGTAGCTGGAGTTGCTGGGAGAGGCCAAGGTGACCACAGGAGATGTCCCCCGCATCTCTTTGGCAGGAGGATGCACGCACAGCGTTCACATGCTTGTTGTCAGTAAGCTTGAAGTCCCACCACGGGCAGCTCGGGGATTTGACAATTGTTTGTGTTTGCCCCGAGACAAATATCTCATTCCCCCGTCACAAACTCGCTCCTCTACTGCGCGTGTGTTTCCGAGTTCCCTCATGCAAAACCTGCGTGGGTGTTTGGATATGTAATGAGCGCATAGTTCAGGATGAAAACAAGTTGCGTGGAAGAGCCAAGTAACGCCAAAAAAATGAAAGCAATACAAACAACAACATGGCACGCGGCCATACCAGCTAGATCGTGGGCCAGCCGGATCTCACATACTCCCCGGAGCTGCGGAGCCGATCAGCTGTTGGAAAAAGAGACCTTTAAAGACAAGCGAGAGGAAATAGCATTGGCAGCGCAGGCCGCAGCATGTTTCCTTCCAAAGCAGGACAGAGCCAAGGACATTAGGCAGAGCTGTAACATTTGGGGTCTCGTTGCTCAGCCGTGAAGTAAGGCGAAAACCTCAAGCGGGCTGCAGTTGTGTAAACTATTGTTTTCTGAGCGGAAGCGGAGCGCTGGCCTGACGGGGTATTGTCGTACCAGATTTTGGCAACACTCGCTCACCTAACCGAGCTCCCTCTGCAAAGCCAGGGCTCTATTTTAACTCAGTACGTGGTGCAGGGGGAATAAACCCACCTGTCTGCGCTGGGCCAGGGCTGGAGAGCATCCTCCCCAGCCAGACGTGTGCTCTGTCCCGTAGCATCTTCCAAGAAAATCACCTCTAGCCTGTGGGCAAGGCTGGAGCGGGACTAGAGGCAATTCCAAAAAACTCCTCAAGCTGGCCTCACTCATCATCATTTCTCATTCTGATGTCACGGTGGGAATTAAAAGTGGCAAAGCTGATTGAGAGACCTATTTTCTGTGAGGCCTCAATATGTTTCCACACTGAAAAGTGGCCGCAAAGACCAGTTATTTCATTTTTTCCCCCATTTGGGGAGAGGGATCATCTGTGCCTCCTTACAACGTGGTAAAACAATACCTCCTTCGACGTAATAAAACACCTCTCCTGATCCAGGCCCTGATCCAAGCATCTGCTCCTAGGCCACGCGCTTAAATACCTGCTTGAGTCCTCTTCACCACCTCTTGCAGCATCCGTCCTTTGATTAAAGGCTTAAATCCGTGAAAGAGCTCACTGGCAATCCGGAAGATTGAAAGGGGCCTGAAATACCAGCGCCTCCATACACGCATTGGCATAATTCTTTGCATGAAAGCCAGCTTTAAAAGGCTTGTTCTACAAAGCACAAGCGTGCATTTTTATTTTTTTTTTTTTTTTTTCAAATCAAGGTCAGTAACTCAGCTTCATTCACCAGCCTCCAGCTGCAAAACAACATGCCCCAGACGATGGAGGGGAGCGTATCTGAGTCAGAAGATGCCTTTTAAGGGATGCAAGTGGCTGTGAGCCACGCTGAGGAAAGCAAATCTCCTTGGTACCCTTGCGTGCTCAGCCCCATCTGAACTGAAACGGGGCACCCGAGGGCAGGAAAAGCTGGGGAGATGGGACCAGCGGCACAAATCATACTGGCACCCTCTGTGCTTTGGTAAAATGTGCTTTTCTGATGTCACCCCCATGCCACCCTCTCCCTGCCCACCAGGGTGATGCGCCCCCACGCTCAGCTCCGCTCCGCGATTCAGCAAGCGCGCGTAGGAAGCAAGCGAGAGGAGATGCTTGCAGCTGTGCCGCTAAAAATATTTGCTCGCTTCTCCCCCCCCCCAGGCAGGTGCACTCGTCCTGGGCAGGGCTGCTCCCACTGGGATGGCGCCTGCACGCCAGGCGCACGCCGCTCCTTGCACGCCGCCGTGGTTCAGCGCTTCTCCCTTTCCTACCTAGAGCACTTGGGTGTTGTGATTATTGCTCTGAATCACCCAAAGAGGATGCTCTGTCCTGTGTTTCAGATGCAAATTGTGCCTTGGAACTCAGTAGTTGCTATAGTGCCATAATTACACATTTTACGGAGAACTTAGTCACAATGGCTAGAGCTCTTCTTATTAGGTTTGGACTCCTGTTGCTTTATTTTAAAGACCTTTCTGCTAAACACTTTCTCTCTGCATTAAAAAATAGTTTATTTCAGCATTTGCTCCCTCCAAAGATAGCCCCAGTTCGTGGCTGCGATGGAGCACTGGTCACCAAATTGATAGTAGGAGGGATGAAGCTTGCAGCCCGCTTTCTGTCGCGGTGCTTCAAGATGCACACCAAAGTTGGCTTAAATGACGCCAGCAAAATATTTCCCAGGATCCAGGAGTTCACGAGCGCTGATCCTGGCAACGTTGCCATCTGTGGTTTGGAAACACCCCGTGCTGTCTGCTTGAGGCATCTGCACCTTCCCGGGTGCTCCCCTTCCCCTCGGCAGTACGGAGAAGGTGGACTCCTTGGGTGCTCTTCCTTGAGGATGATTCAGCCCACCTCAATGGGACGCATCTTGGGCAAGGACGGACCATTCTCCCAAGGTGCTGGTCTTTTTATACCAACTCCAGAAGAAGCTCAGCTGTAGTGCAGACAGCCAAGATGGGTAGGACAAGCCCCACGCTCAACATTGCTCCTCCCAACGGCAAGGATGCTCTCCACCCTACACAGTAGGATTGGCCTTTCCCCTATTAACCTCTTTTTGTGTCCGGGTTTTGCGTCTGGAGAATGGAGCTAAATACTTAATTGCCTACTTTCTAAGGAGTCAGGCAGGATAATTAGCTGATGTTTGGGTAATGCGTCATAGGGTAGGAGTGCTAAGTAGTATTGCTGTCAGCAGCACAGTGGGAAGTGAAGGACTCAATCTTGGTTTTCAATCGGGAATGTCACGGTCTCCCCTAAGTTCATTGTTCCCATTGACTGCTCTGCTGAGGGCAGGGGACTTGTGCAAAGACTTTGAAGGAAGAAGATGCCAGGGACAGCAGAGAGCTGTTTGCCATCCAGGAGAAGAGCTGTGAGAATAACTGGGGGGATTTCCGAAAGGGAAAACTGAAGATAAAAGCAGGGAATATGCCTGGGATTACATGGACAGGGCTCACATCCATAACTGCAGCATAAATACTCAATAGCAACATCCCCTGAGTAACAAAAGTGCATCAAGGAAACTTTTCTTGCACTGCATTTACTGCATGGGTGCAGCACAGTGGGAATCGTGATACAGAGCCCCATCAACCCACCCTGGGGACCAAAGTAGACTCAACTGAAAAAGAGATTTCACATCTTTCATTTTTATTATTCTGCAAATTACGTTATGGATTAACTTCAAGCCCTTCTCATGTCCGCTGGTCGTAATTGATGAGATTTCAATCGTGCCTCCTTGAAGTTAAACATCCGAGAGACACTTTGGTTAATAGTTTGCCTTTCAGAGCAGTGCATTAGCTCTCTTGTGCTCCTGTCCGCTTAACTTCGAGCGAGTGCCCGAGAGTGGTGCAATTAAGGAAGGAATCTTGGGCGGAAGCTCTCGATGCTTTCAAATGGCCAGCAGACCCCTTCAGCGCTGGCTTGTTTTTACAGTAGCTGGAACAACGCTTTCCGTGACTCACTACTAATTGTGCTCTGGGTTCACGCACAAATGTTTTTAACCTCTTCTTACTGTATCAGAAAATTATTAACCACCAGTGCTGTCCCAGTGCCCTCCTGGTAGCGCCGCTGTGATCTGCTGTTCCACCCTTCCCAGCCTGGCTCTTTTCACTTTCCGGCCACGCCACGAAAGCACATTTCTCCCCTTGCGTCTTTTCTGAATGAGCCGACATTTCTCACGCTCTCTATTTATTTTCTCATCCTGGAGACAGTCTCAGGCTTTGATCTGAGCAAAAGATGACTTTTCCAGTGAGATTGCTGGGCTCTCCCTGTTTCCTGTTGAGTGTCCAGCCACAGGCCACGTGGAGACGATGCCAACTCCCTTCTTCTTTTTTCCCCAGCAGTGGTTAGCCAGCTGCAAACCATCTCAGCTGCTTCTGGCAACTGCTCTTCACCCTGCACGGGCACTTCGCTCGGGATCTCTGCAGCCAGCAGCCAGGAGAGGAGGAACAGGGATAACCTGGAATGGATCCTCTCCATCACCTGCATTCCCCGATCTTTGCTTAGAGGTCCGTAAGGAGGAGTGATGCCTGACCTCTGGAAAAGGAGAGCATCCTTTCACTTGCCAGGCCTGACGAAATGGAAGTCCATGGACACGCTTCCACGGCGCATTGCCTGCCGTAAGACAGCCGCATGCCAAACCCACCGCCCCATCCCAGAGCTCCCAGGGGAGGGGTTGTGCCCAATCTCTGAAGTCTCAGGAAGGCTGCTTTATTCTAGAGAATTGCTTCCTGTTGTGTCTATGGTTTCGTACTAAGTAGGTGGGAAATACTGGCAGCAGTTCTGGGAAGGGCAGGGCTTGGGGAAGGATGTACCTATTCATCAAGATCACCCTCCATGCCATGGCTAGATGCTCCACTTAAGACCCTCTTTGGCACCCAGGCTTGACTGGAAAATAAGTGAGACCCATGAAGAGGGATGAATTTTCTCTCCACCAAAGAGAAAAATAATATTACGTGAAAGAATAAGCATTTCCTCTCAGTGCAGATCATTTGATGGGTCTCAAGTTGCATTTTTTTTTTCTCCAGAGGTTGTCCTCGCCAGCAAATCCACCCAAATGGCCTCCTGTGTACTACCCAGAGCCTGACTCTAAGGGCTGCCCCCTGCAAAAGGTTGTTTGGGAGGGTGGGATGGGATGACACATGGGACAGGGTTGTCTTTTTCCTATAGATCCAGAAGTTTTAAGTCCATTGCAAGGCAGCGTTTCTGTTTTCTGGGGAGACAGGAGAGTTGCGTACCCAGCAGGATGCTTCACTTCCCACCACATTCAGCTTCTCCCGCCCCATAGGAATAAATTTCCCAGGAGCCACAGATGGGCATGGACTGGTGCCTGAGCCTGTTCAGACACTGCTAGTCTCTGCGGTTACATGGTTTTGCAATCTGCTTCCTGGGAAGAGGAGGGAGACAACGGTCCTGTGACTGCTGAAGGCTTGGGATGGACTCATGCTTACGGGCAGTCATCTGTTTGGGCTTGGCAGCCAGAGCTCAGAGGTTTGTGGGCTGTGTGAGTGCCATCCGTGCTGCTTTCCCGACCTGCTCCCACATCCATGGATTAGCTGTGGGGCTCAGGGGCCTCCTCACACAGCTGAGAAAGACAAGTCCCGCTCCAGATGTGCCAGAGGTGGAGGAAACCCTACCCAATGCCAGAGAAGAGAGACATGAGCATGACCCAAGTCACCATGTCTTTCAACATGGGCACCTGGAAGAGCAGGGTCCAGAGAGCATCAGTCCAACACGTGCTGGAATAAAACAAGCTCCCTCCTAACCCCACCCAGCATGGGTTTTTCCTTCCTGGTTTAGACTGGGACACAGGACAACATTCAGATTGTGTCCTGACATGGTCCTGCATGACACGAGCCAAGCAGATTGCAGTTTCTCCTGGTCCTGGGTGTAACAGGACGGACAGCCCAGAAGGTAGCTTGCCCTTTTCCAGTCTGGACACCTAGCAAGGGACTTTGCTTCCTGCACAGGTCATCCTGCATTACCTGCTCATCTATTCCTGCTCGTCCAGACTTACGTGCAGGGAATTCAAGGTCCTTGGTTGCTGCAGGGAGCGAAGGAGTTTGCTTTGCATAAGCCCCAGGGTAAGAGCCTTTATGCAGGCACTTTGTTCCTGGGATTTGTCTCAATGGGGCCTAAGGCTGCCTGTGCCCTTCTGCAAGGTGAGGCTGTGAGCCCATGGGACCGAGCCCTCCGGTTCACCCTCTCATCTTCCCCAGGACCCTTATTTCTGCCCTTCGCCATGAATCCAGTCATCTTTATCAAAGGTGGGGAATCTGGCTCCATGCAAAACTGGAAGAAGCTCAAGGGTGTGCTGTAACCTCACGGGATACATCCCTACACATACCCCGAAGCTATGGATTTGCTTCCAGTTCCCAACTCCCTGCTTGCCCTGGATGTCTGGGGAGCACCTACCACCTGTGCCTGCTACGGAGCCCTAAAAATGAGCCCAGGGGAGGCAGAACAGCCGTGCCTCCTCCGGCAGGGCAGCAGCAGCAGACATGGCTCCCCCCAGGAATACACAGCTCTGAGGATAAAAATAGCTTGTTCTGGAAAAGGAAAAGGGCAGAGCAAGGAAAGAAGAAAGTATGAGTCAAGCCAAGTTTGCACGGGAAAAGGGAAGTTGGGGGGAAGGACAACAACAAAATACTGACCTGGGGATCGATGCTACAGAACAGTTAGAGGGGGGCGAAGGGCTTGCAAAAAAAAACGCCAGCCCAAGAAGTACCAGAGAGACAGGTCTGTCTCTGGGGGATGAGGGCTAGAAGATGTATACCTGCTCTGCCAGACATCGCCTGGGCAATGCTGGAGGGGATGGCCACAAAAAGCAGATCCCCAGGGGTGCTCTGAGCCCCGTGCAAGGCTTTTCCCTCACAGCACCGGCCCCACCGAGCTCCTCCACCCCGAGCATCTGCCCCAGCTCCCCATGTGGCAACTTCACTGCCAACCCCACAGCCATGAAGAAGGATTTCCTCCTCCTAAGCCGACCCGGTTGCCAATGTCCAGCCAACAGAGGAAATGCTGGGTAATGTCAGGAACCGATGGAGATCACAGGCAGACTGGGGGTGCCAAACCTGCCCACGGCGACTGCTGGGGCGTCTCGTGTCAAGAGTAATTCAAGCCACCCACTGCTCCTGCTTGCTTAGACCTTGGCTTCCCCTGCTGCCAGCAAAAAGCAGTCACGTCTCGCTGTGTAGGCATCTAGAGTACATGACTGAATGCGAAACCGGCTAGCAATTAAAAAGAAGGTAATTCCAAGAAAATGCTTGCCTGTATTAGGCAAGGACAGCGTGTGCTCCAGACTGCTGAGAGAGGAAAAGAAGCCACAGCGCTGACCTTTGTTAAGTGATGGAAAACTGGGGAGATAGCTGGGAACTTGGAAAAGAGGTCAGGAAACGGAAAGAAGAGCAATCTTGGAAATTTTTACCTGGCAATTCTGACTTCGGTCCCGAATACGGCAAGGGGAAAGACAGGGTGCGACATAAATCCCTGACCATCTGAAGTATGACAGAATAACAAAAGTTAAGCCATGGGGCTATCGAGAACACATAGACGGTGAGATTTCTTGTCAGCCTACAAAACGAGTGGATGCGGGAGCATCATAAGGCGATATATCAGCTCATTTGTGCAGTTTGATGCAGTGTCTAACAAAGCCTTTTTTTCTTTTTTTTAATGGATTTCTCTTGACTTGGATCTGAACATCGACCCACAGGCTGAACATTGCAATTTAAAGATCCTCTCAGATGACCACGTGGCATCTTGATTCCTCCCAGATAAAGTTTAAGCATTTCTGTTAATGACCCCATCCCTCCGTCACTCTGCAGACATGAAACCACTGCATTCAGCTGCCTTCTCCAACCTCAGCGCAGATAAGGCTCGGCAAAACACTGCATCCTCCAGGATGGAGGCGGGGAAGTAAGAAAGCCAGCAAATGAGTCATCCAAGCCTTACAGGCAAGATTTTCCTGGGATCTGCACTGTGCACGAGAAGAGCCGTGCAAGGGGCTTGTAGGAAGCTAACGCCGGTCCTGCAGGGACCCTGGACCTGCCCAAGGACCACCCTGCGTTATATCACTCGTTATCAAGACCTTAATGAAAGTCTGCGCCAGCTCCCGACATGTCCTTGTCTCCCTCTCTTGTCCTGCAGGTCCAGGAGCTGGCTTTCCATCGCCTTCTTCTGAGAGGATGCGGCAGTGGTTTGTGGCCAAAATCCTAAGGGGTTCCAGGCTCTGGAATGGGCTGCCCAGGGAGGTGGTCGAGTCCCCATCGCTGGAGGTATTTAAAATAAGGACAGATGAGGTGCTCAGGGACATGGTTTAGTGGTGGGATGGCAGTGTTATGTTAACAGTCAGACTTGATGATCTTAAAGGTCTTTTCCAACCTAGACAATTCTATGATTCTATTCTATGATTCTAAATGTGGGCCACGATGCAAGAGAAACTGGCTTTCCAACTGTGCGTGGCAAGAATGGCCCCTCATTAAGGGACCGAAACGCGATCCATCGAGGCCGTCTCTTGCAACATGCCGAAGACCTGATTATGGTCATTTTCCTCCCTGCTTCCACTGCATGCCTGGGAAAGGGACGCAGTAATTAAAGTTTGAATCTCATTAAAACCCAGAAAGTGCTTGGCTTTCTGAGAATCCAATTATCACAAATGCTACGTAACGCCAGTCGGGGCACGGCTTGTTTTTGGTGTTTGGAATTATTTTTGTTAAACATACAAATACGGTGTGAAATCAAATTTTCCAGAGGATGTTGAAAGTCCGAAGAGGGCACAGTTACAAAAGCAATTCAAGACCTGGAGAAAACGCCTCAGAGAGGGAGGGAGAGGCTGCAAGGACTCCGCTCAGCAGAAAGAGGAAGGGGAGGAACATAGCGATGCTGCAAAAGGGGGCAGAGCAGGGGTGCCCTGGCAGCAGGGGTGATGCGCATCCTGCCCAAAGCCCTCCAGGGCTAATCTGGCCAGGTCTGGACCAGCATCCCATCGATGTGGCAAGTGCCAGCTCCTGGCTGGTGGCCTTAGGCACAGAGCCGTGGCCCGCTGTGGCTCGACCACGTCCTGACCTGTGCTGGCAAACTGCATGGCTGCCGGGGTTTTGCAGGTGGAAAGTCCTTGAGTTGACAGGCGGGCAGCTTGGTCCAGTGTGTATCCGTGGGATGGGAATGAGCTGGAGCCCCAGGCTGCTGGGGAGCGGCTGGGGGAGCTGGGGGTGTTCAGCCTGGAGCAGAGGAGGCTGAGGGGAGCCCTCATCGCTCCCTA
>NW_009258662.1:2504397-2504717 GCF_000687185.1 Egretta garzetta
GGGTTTAGTGGTGGGATGGCAGGGTTAGGGGAACGGTTGGGCTTGATGAGCTTAAAGGTCTTTTCCAACCCAAACAATTCGATGATTCTATAAAATGATGTGAGCCCAGCAGCAAGAGATGAAGCTGCTCTTCCTCTCCCTCCTCAAGATGCTACCTTGCTAAGCCCTACAAAAACACATTGCTGGAAGCAGAGCCCTGCCACCTCCAAAGGGAATTGATCTTTCTGGCAAGCGGGTGACCATGGAGAGGGAAGAGATGGGCTCTCCATCCTTCGTTTTTATCACGTCCAGACTGGGAGCATTTCTGAGGACACAATCCA
>NW_009258662.1:2507715-2511786 GCF_000687185.1 Egretta garzetta
GGATGGCAGGGTTAGGGGAACGGTTGGGCTTGATGAGCTTAAAGGTCTTTTCCAACCCAAACAATTCGATGATTCTATAAAATGATGTGAGCCCAGCAGCAAGAGATGAAGCTGCTCTTCCTCTCCCTCCTCAAGATGCTACCTTGCTAAGCCCTACAAAAACACATTGCTGGAAGCAGAGCCCTGCCACCTCCAAAGGGAATTGATCTTTCTGGCAAGCGGGTGACCATGGAGAGGGAAGAGATGGGCTCTCCATCCTTCGTTTTTATCACGTCCAGACTGGGAGCATTTCTGAGGACACAAGCCACTCATCTCACCGCACCTACAACCGGCCCCCATGGCCGTGCACCGACCCAGCAGTCCTTCCCCAACACACTGGGCAGGCTGCGATGGCAGAGCCCATCCAGAACATCCTCCCTCTCTGCAATCGCTCCCAGCTTGTCCCGGGGCTGTCACCCGAAGGGTTTTGCTGACGGTGAGTGTGGCAGGAGCCCCTGCAGCCAGGGGTTGCCGGCTTCGCTGCACCGCTCGGCTGCTGGCTCACCGGGGGAATGAGGACAAGGCACCGAACTGCTCTGTGCCTCAGTTTGCTCAGCTGTAAGCGCGTATTAAAACAATAACCTAATTTGCCGGGGTGCTGACAACCTCCAGCAGCGGTAGTGAGGAGCTCTGCCAACCTGGGGTAAAAGGTGCTAGTTAAGTGCAAAATAGTCTTATGCTTTTTGTGGCACAGTGTGTCTGCCATACATTACACTTATGTAACATTACTTAGCACTTAGTCGGCACTTCGCATCTTTAACTAATTACACACAATCGAGCCATTTACCAGCGTGAACAGAAAAACATCCAATAATGACAGATCTGGAAGCTTTGGACTCATTTCCAGACTCCTCCAAGAGTGAGAATTGCAGAAGATGGGAAATAGGATTTTGAAAAAGAACGGCCAAACAAACAAACAAACAGATGCATTAAAAGAGGGGGGAAAAAAAAATAAAAATATCAATCCGTGTGTCTGCAGCGAAGGACTTGCAGGGTGGAAAAGCCCACTGCATTTTCTCATGGGAGCAACCAGCCAGAGCTCAGGCTGCAGCATCTCCAAAGTACATTTAAAATTCACCTCCTCCTTCTTTTTTGCAATTAAACACATATTCTTATGCACCTCGACTTTTAAAATAAATAATGACAATTTTTAGCGCTGGCAATTAAAAGCGACGCTGTTTACATTTTAATTAGCTCCTTCAATGTGACTAGCTCAGCTTCTTTCAATCAGAAATGGATGTATTTAGAAACAAGACAGCTTTAAATGCTCTTCGGCTTTCCTGTAAACAGTAGCCTTGCTCTGCTTTCAGGTTCTCAGGGTAGAGGGAACAGAGAGGCAATCTGCTGGATAGAAAACTCTGCACAGCTTTTCTTCCCGGTGGTGATTCTCTGTGGGAGTGCAGAAAAGGAAGTTTATTTTGGAAGTGAGAAAAAATAAAGCAAGGTTTTGTTCCAGGAGAACACAAAGAGAAGTAGCATCTGTGCAGCTGGACGTGCTGTATGTGGCTGCGAAGACCGTATTTACAGCTGCAAAATGCCAGGTACGTTTGCACATCCCGGTAAGACTTCGGAAGGCATCGAAGTGCTACCAAGCCCGCTTCCAAGATGCATTTTCCACCCACCTTTGGCTTGCGCTTGCAAAATCGTCAATCACATTTCAGCTCGGTGCCATCTGTAGGCCTTGATTCAGCGCCGATGAAAACTTTGCTGCTGATTTCAGTACAAATAGCAGTGTTGTCGCAGCCGGGAGAATACAGGTGGGGGGCATGGGGCCCGAGGGCTCTACCTATCAAAACCGTTTTGGCTGAACCTCCTTTGACAATTTGCCCGTCTGCAGGCAGCGGGTTGCAGCCGGCACATCCGTATCACGGATGCCATCCTCCTGGAGAAGAGGCAGGTGTCAAAGCACTGCGAGGAAGGCTTTTGCAGCCAAATAATTCTTCCAAATAAACAGCAACTGCGAGCGTGTTGGTAAAGCAGGGCGGAGGAGAAGCGGGGTCAGAAATCCACGGTTAATGGGAGAGCGGTGGGTTTTTAGTGGTGCTAAGCAATATTCTGCTCTCCGGACCCTCGCGCTGCTCGGTGAAGAGGTGTCGTTATTTCTGACTCGCAAACTCGGTGGCTTGCCCAGGGCAGTGGTGGGAAGGTCTGTGGAGGTAGGATGAGGATTTAACACTTGTTCGGGGCAGGTTCTGCCCAAATGTCTCTAGTTTTCTGTTTCCCAGCCATTTCAGCCCTGGCAGACTGGCTGGGGAGAAGGTCCAGAGGAGCCACAACTCCTGAGAGCTCTAGCACTGAAAAAATGCATTTACCTTATCTCTCTGCTTCAGTGCTACAAGCAGAGCTCCCTGGCATGGGGTAAATACAGGGAAAATGCCCTCTAAGGACCAACTATTGTTATGGAGTTGGGAGAGGAGAGGTAAATTGCTCTGATTTGAAAGATAACAGAGCATCCCTGCCACGACTGAGTTGGGAAGGGGAATGGATGAGGTGGTTGGGGTGTCTGGGGTATTTCCATGGGAAACGACTCCCTTGTTCAGGAGAAAAAGGCTGTAGAGGGTCTGCCTTGGGCCACTTCTGGTGGTTTCCCCCCAGGGATGGCTTCAGCCGAGCTAGGGCCAGGGTGGTGGAGAGCAAACCTCCAGGCTTGTCCCTGCCAGCCCCAGGATCCTCTAACCATGACCTTCCCTTGCTTCTTAGTTTCCTCTAGCTACCTGATAAGCAGATAAAATATTAAGACCTTCAAGGGCTTTACGTTAGCTCGTGCACGTCGGGCACCAGGATCCGCTGGGTGCATGCAGTCAAAATCACACCCAGTTTCCGAGTTTCTTTCAGAGAAATCCCTTCACAGCCTGGTGCTGGGGAAGAAGAAAGACCTGACAGCTAAAATACACGAGAGCCATCCTGCAGGGGAATCCAGGCTCGCAGGCTGGCAGCGCCGCTCCCGTTTGCCCCGCGAGGCGGTGACCATCGAGTCCGTGTGATTTAGTGATTATTCCCCATGGCAGGGCTGCAATCTGATACTAAATCGCTGTGGGTTCTTGGTTTAAGCACGATAGTGATTAAAGTGGGATGGGTTTTCCATTTTTTGTGCTTTCCGTGTGACGGGGGTGGTGCTTTGTGCATGAGACAGGGCCCCCCAAAATGCTTCTGCACTTGAAACGCTCCTCCTTTCCCCCTTCCCCAGCTGCACATCTGGACGGTGATTGCAGAAACACCGGCACAGAGCGCATCCCCCACGACAAGGCCAGCGGAGGGGACATCTGAGCCAAAGCCAGGAGCCTCCCTGCTATTTTGGGAGCAGCCCTCGCCAGCATCTCTCCTCAGGGCACCGAGCTGCAGGCAGCCCAAGGTGACGAAGCTGTCAGCGAGGGCCGATTCCTCCGGGGGCTGTAGCAGAGCCTGGAGGCGGCAAGGCAAGCGCAGGCAGAATCAGAGCTGTCACAGCTGGTTACGGCTGCGTGGCGAGAGGTTGAGTCGCCAGTTCCTTGGGGCCGGAGGATGCCACGATGCTTTGAAAAGGAGCCCGTAGCTAATGGGCACCATCCGTTGCAGCATCAGCGCTAGGCAGCTCCCGCCGTAAGCCTAAAGGACCACCCCAGCCTCCCTAAAACTACTGGGTCGTGCTGTCTTGCTGCTTCGAGACTGCGCTGAGCTTTTATATTTTTCCAGCCAATCTTCCACCCCCTCTCCGCTTCTCTCCAACTCAGCTGCTCATCCCAATGCGAGAGTCTGCATGCACTCATGGGATGAGTTATGCTTTGGAATGCCTTCCCCAACCTGCTTCTTACAGGTTGGGAATGGATGGGAAACCTCGGACATGCAGCTTGTGAATGGAGGTCAGCAGGGCCGTAGAGAGGGTCGCATAGGGCTAGAAAGCAAAACAGGGGTTTGGGAGGTTTTAGATCTATGCGTGAAGGCACGGTAAAAGGAAAAGGCTGGAAAATCCCATGCAAATCTCTACCCAGGGCTGAAGGCCAGGAGATTGTCCAACGTAAAAGCTGGCCAAGGCTGAGTCTCAAGAGGCTCCTC
>NW_009258662.1:2511835-2514067 GCF_000687185.1 Egretta garzetta
TACTTGCCATTGACAGAGTGGGGCAGGCTGTCCTCTGCAGCTGAGGGTGGTGACAATTAGCTGCAGCACAGTGACATTTCCAGCTGGCACAGCCCTCTGCAGGGTGAACATCTGCCCATGGATGAAGAATAGAGGGAGGTAACCAAGCAGGAGCCTTCTGAGACAGTTAAGGATCGCTGGAAGGAGGACAGCGAGCCATGCAGCAAAAGAATTGGACTTTGTCAAAGGATGAAGAAGGGCTTTTACACCCAAAAATGTAGCAGGGAGGTGAGCGAGGAGGAAAACACCACCATTGACGAGCCAAAAGGGCCAATACTCTGAGCCCTCCTGAAAACCCCATCCTCCGAGTGCAGGGAGAAAGGAAAAGAGAATGATAAAGAGGAAAAACGGGTGCTTGAGGAATTTTATATTTAAGAAATCAATCTCTGTAGGTTGCGTGTCATCCAGTATTCATTCTCAGCTGGTAATAACGGGATTAGTTAATGAACATATTGATCCTTGGGTGGCTATGTTTTAAAATCTTTGGGCAATATGATCCTGACAGGCAGAAGAAAGGAAATGCAGCGGTGATTTAGAACAAAAAAGGAGGCAATATAATTCTGGCAATCACCAGCCTATAAAAATAATAGAATGAACATTTAAGAAAAAATCACGATGAAATATTTAGAGCTTGGTTCTGTCCACACAATAGTGTAAATGGGGAGAAACCTTGAAGAAGCCAGATACTGAATAAAATTACCATGAGACAAGAGTCAGACTCGAGGGATGATGGGCACAGAAAACTGCCAGGTTTTCTTCTTCTCCAGCCCTTTTTGCTGCAAAGAGGAATGCCGCTGGAGAATGGCAGAGCCAGAGGATGAAGATAGCACAGCCTTCATGAACATGTGTTTTTATTTTGGCTAATGTATTTTGCTTCTTTGTCTTAGGAAATAAAAAAATTAGAAAAAAATGCACTGGTCTGAAATGTGGTTTGTACAAACTGAAACCACATGGAAATGCAGTAAGTAATCCTAAACAAAAGAGTGTGCTACGTTCAGCGAGGCACATTCATAGGGGCAGAACAAGAGTCAGGGCTAAAGAGCAAGTTTCATTAACATTTTTGCTAATGATCTGGGAGGCCAATGCCTTCCAGTATAAAATGACAGATGAGAGTCAACTTGAAACAGTTTTGTAAATAATGAAGAGTTTTCTCTGGTTTAGATCCCCTTTTGTTCCAAACACCTGGAAATTTCCACCCAATATAAAGCGGCGGCGTTCAATACACTGAAAGAGCTCATCTTGTTGAGTGACATCTTCATTACTCACCGCTTAGCCCACTCAGTCTCTCTTTTTAACCCTCCGAATAGACTTACAGGTGTCTTTCGCAGGTCTTTCTGCAGACCCAGCCGTCCTCATCCTTAGCTGGTTTTAAATTCAGAGATGTTTTTCTGGAGCAAAGAGGGCAGCTGTGTGTCTACCTGCCTCCTTTCCCCACCAGCAAGGGAGACCACTTGAGAGGCTGGTGACGAGCGGCCCAGCAGCCCATCCGAGAACAGCGTTGTGCCTTCACAGAATCACAAAATGGCAAGGGTTGGAAGGGACCTCGGGAGATCACTCAGTCCAACCCCCCTGCTAAAGCAGGCTGTCCTAGAGCATGTTACACGGGACTTCATCCAGGCGGGCTTTGAATATCTCCAGAGAAGGAGACTCCACACCCTCCCTGAGCAGCCTGTTCCAGTGCTCTGTCACCCTTAGAGTAAAGAAGTTTTTCCTCATATTCAACTGAAACCTCTTATGTCTCAGTTATTGCCCCTTGTCCTGTCGCTGGGCACCACTGCAAAGAGTCTGGCTCCATCCTCATGACTTCAACCCTTAAAATATTTGTAAGTGTTGATAAGGTCCCCTCTCAGTCATCTCTTCTCCAGGCTGAGCAAGCCCAGCTCTCTCAGCCTTTCCTCGTAGGGGAGGTGCTCCGGTCCCTTTATCATCCTAGTTGCTCTCGCCTGGACTCTTTCTAGGAGTTCCTCATCTTTCTTGAACTGGGGAGCCCAGAACTGGACACAGTACTCCAGGTGGGGTCTCACCAGGGGAGGATAACCTTCAAACGCGTGTCCTACCCCCATGTCGCCTCCAGTGCCAGCGCGGCTTAAACTGGTTCCACCAGAAACCTCCGAGGTCCATGCTTGCCTCCACGCTCCCCTGGCACCTAAAATGCTCCCTGACCGCCTTCTCTTTATGCTACTTGGGTGATTC
>NW_009258662.1:2515269-2533773 GCF_000687185.1 Egretta garzetta
CTGGGGAGCCCAGAACTGGACACAGTACTCCAGGTGGGGTCTCACCAGGGGAGGATAACCTTCAAACGCGTGTCCTACCCCCATGTCGCCTCCAGTGCCAGCGCGGCTTAAACTGGTTCCACCAGAAACCTCCGAGGTCCATGCTTGCCTCCACGCTCCCCTGGCACCTAAAATGCTCCCTGACCGCCTTCTCTTTATGCTACTTGGGTGATTCACGGCTGTTGCTCAAGACCTTTCCATCCGTGAGGTCTTGAGCAACAGCCGTGAATCGCTCGAGCAGCGTAAGCCGTGTCCCTGGAGCACCGAGCCGAGCTCTCCTGGCGAGCAGTGTAAGCCGTGTCCCTGGAGCACTGAGCCGAGCTCTCCTGGCTGTCAGGAGAGCGGGAGCAGCGGAGGACAGAGACATGGGAGCACTCGTGCCTTCCCTCAGCAGGCTGGAAGGACACAGCCTGTTGCTGGGGCTGATTTCATGACTTTTTGTCTTTCCTCACAGATAAAGCTTGACGGTGCAAGGAAATCAGGCTGGTGATAGGAAGAGTGTTACCATCAATAAGAGAGCCAGGAGCCACAATGGGAAGGGGACACCTTTGTCTGTCAACCTTCTCAGGATCTGCTGGAGATGGAGGGTGGAGGGAGAGGAGGGAGAGCTGAAGATGGCAGGAGATGTGCTGTTTTCACATGCATCTTCTACAGCAGGTCCCAGCACCCTGTCCTCTCTCCAAGCTGTGTCTGCCTGTAGCAGACGCCGTGGTTGGGGCATCACCAGTTGTCCTTCGGGCTGCAACAGCACAATGCTGGTGTCTGAGACACCAGCACCACACTGGGAAAGGGAGGCCTGAAGAGGGCAGGTAAATCCACTGGTGACACCCAAGAAGTCTGGAGATGCGGTGGGATCCTGTCCTCAAACGATGCATCGTGCAACTCCCAGAGCTTTTGTAAAGCCTTAAATGAAGGGTGGGGGTCACAAACTGCAGAACCCTCCATCATCACCCACTGGAAGTCCTTCCCAGGAGGTCTAGAGTACTCTTGAGATGCCTGCTGGAGCAGGAAGAAACCTGGAGAGAGCAGAAAGGATGGATGCATCAACTGGTGAAGGGACCAGGAGCAAAATTATCAGGGACAGGGTCTGGCTGGGTCAACTGTGGAGGGCATACGCTGCAGGAGGCAGGAGCAGGCGGCATGGAGTAAAGCCTTCCAGAGAGACAATATTTATCCGGTTTGGTTTGCGACTGCTTGAAGCCTGCTGGAGAATTTGCTCCCAAACAACCAAACAAACAGAGGAAAAAGAAATGCATGTGAATGGATCCAAATGTCTCCTTATGGCGTGGTTTGGGTTTTTTTTTTTTTCTTAATGAAATGTGTTGATTTTGCATTTGCAGTGCATCAGGGCTAATTTTAGGAACGTGCAATTATTTTCTTTAAAAAAGACCAAGGGATTGCAAAAAAACCCCATAGAAGATAATACGTGGTCTTCAGCCCCGAAGGCTGAACATTTTGCTTTTCTGCCAGAGAAGCAGCGGTCCCCGGGGTGGAAGGGCAAGCTGTCTGCAAGGCCTTTCAACCAAACCGTGATCCTTGAGCAGGGCAGGAGACCAAAGAAAATTGCTGCCTCCCAGCACGGGAAGCAAACACAGGGTGGCCTGCCCGGGGAAAGCAGCTCCGGGACTGCTGGGAGCCAGCAGGACCTGCTGCCTGCTCCCTCCTCATCCCTCCTAGCCTCCAGGGGACCTCCCGGGTTAGGGGGGGACAGCACGAGCCACAGCTGACCCTGTCCCCTCCCTTTAAGCTGCTCTTTCAGGCCACGCTGGAATTGGCTGCGGCCGGCTCGTTCTCTGACTCAGCCGTTATATCTGGGGAATTTATGGCCTTTCCTTCCTGCCAGCCTTAGTAAATAACCCTGTCATCTGACTGGGTTTTGGGAACCGACCAGGAGCGGGAGCCTCGCAGGCGGGCTGAGATGAGGACCTGCATCCCAGCAGCAAGCAGCATCGTCAGGGCCAAGGGGGTCCCCAACGAGACCCTGGCCCATTGCATCACTGTCCCCAGGGAGACCCTGGCCCATAGCATCACCATCCCCCACGGGACCCTTGTCCACGGAATCATCATCCCCAGCGAGACCCTTGCCCATGGCATTGCCACCCACAGCAGGACAATTGCCCATGGCATCACCATCCCCAGTGGGACACTTGCCCATGGCATCACCATCCCCAGTGGGACTCTGGCCCATGGCATCACCATCCCCAGTGGGACCCTTGCCCACAGCATCACCATTCCTAGCGGGACCCTGGCCCATGGCATTGCTGTCTCCAGCAGGACCTGGAGCCAGGAGCAGGGAGAGCTAAGCCAAAGCGTGTCCCCACTGAGGAAAGCAAATGCTGGGTGCAGTTCTCCCAGACCTGCGATGCATGGCTGAGATCTGGCTTTTACTTTCCTTTTTGTTGGAAATGCATTTCGTGAAACTGGAGGGGGGCGCTGATTGAGGCCACCGAAACCCCAGGGCTCCATCAACAACATGCTTCAGCACCACCGTTACCTCCACTCTTTGCTTATTTACCCAGTGGGAGATGCCCAGGTAGGGAGATGCTTTCGCCCAGGGCACCCCATAGAGCTGGGGGCTCCGGCGGCCTGAGAAAGCAGGGGGATTCGGTCTCTGCTGGGGATACCTCGCTGGTCCTGGATAGACTGAATTCACCTATACAGGTTCCCTATAGCTAATTTAGGCATCCTGGCTTGCCCCCTGGAGGCAGCCCCACGCACCGTTGGTGGAGGTAACAAAAACAACACCAGGAGAAGGAGTGTGAGGATGAGCTGATGGAGAACTTTAAGCACATCCAAAGGGCTGCGGGAAGAAATCTGCCCTTTCAGGGTGTTGAAGCTGCTCTTTCAGGTAGATGGGACCACGCTGGACTGGGGATGGGATGAAGCAGAGCCTAAATCCAGTGTCTGAGCTAAGGCACATCCCAGTCCCCCTGTGCTTGTCCATTCTGGGAGCACTTTCTCCCATTAGGCATCGCTTGGGTACTGCAAGAATAACGGGCTTTGCGAGCAGGTAGATTAGAGAGGTATTTTAGTTCCCCATGGTTAGGGAGATCAGGCTGAGCCTCCGGGACTGCCGTGGAAAATGCCACCTCTGTGCCAGGAATTATGTGCTGCATCCTCCTGGCACGGGTGGGGAGAAATGCTTCGTCCTTCCTGGCTTCCCTCTTCCCCGTCATCACCTCTGCAGGCTTTGAGGACTGCTCCGAGGCAGGGTCCCCACTCCCTGTGGCATTTCTGGAGCCCAGATGCCCATGAAATGCCTTCAGGCGACGAGTGCCATCTCTGTGCCCCCCCCTCCCAGAGCTTACCCTTATGGAGGGTCTTGGAGTGGGTCCAGAGGAGGGCTACAAAAATGATCCAAGGGCTGGAGCACCTCTCCTATGAGGACAGGCTGAGAGAGTTGGGGGTGTTCAGCCTGGAGAAGAGAAGGCTGCGGGCAGAGCTGAGTGCGGCCTGTCAGTGCTTAAAGGGGGCCCAGAGGAAAGATGAGGACAATCTTTTTAGCAGGGCCAGCTGTGACAGGACAAGGGGGGATGGTTTTAAACTGAAGCAGGGTAGGTTTAGACTGGATCTAAGGAAGAAATTCTTTACAATGAGGGTGGTGAAACCCTGGCAGGGGTTGCCCAGAGAGGTGGTGGAGGCCCCATCCCTGGGAACATTCCAGGCCAGGTTGGACGGGGCTGTGAGCAACCTGATCTGGTTAGCGGTGTCCCTGCTCCTGCAGAGGGGTTGGACTGAGTGACCTCTAGGGGTCCCTTCCAACCCAAAACATTCTATGATTCTGTGATTCTATTATTCCAAGCAGCCCCTCCTCACAAGAAGACTTTTTCCTGATGCGTCCTGCACCAGCTGGTGGCCCCAAACCCAATCCTCACACTAGCTGTCACGAAAGCTGCTGTTCTCTATTTAACAGCTCCACAGCCCCCTCGCCTCACTGCCATGGGGCTGTGCAATGATCTGAGCTGGGGAACTGATCCAGCATGAAATAACCTTGCAAAGAAAAACCCTCCCCAAGCCATGCTCGGACAGCCCAGCCACCGGAGAAATGCTCCCAGAGCCATTAAGAGCGGGGTTGGTTTGGTGACCAGGCACATCCCTGTATCCACGCGTTGCTTCTAGAAGGCTTCAGCACGTGTTAAATTGGGGAAGCGCTGAGGAATAGCATTAAACCACATGAGAGCCAATCTCTGGGTTGTGGGGTACCTGCGTGTTACGCGGACTCTTGGGAGCCAGGCTGCAAAAGGTGTGAAGCAGCTGTCTCGTGCCTAAGCATTAATTTGCCTTCTTGTGAATGGTTGGCTGCAGATAGGATATAATTAATTTCGTGTCCAGTGTGTCCACTTATCTTGTCTGTGCGTTCGGCGCATTTGGTGGCGAGTTCATAAATCAAAAGCTGTCAAAAACTCTTCTGCCCCGAAGCGCTTTTTGTGGGCAAGCAATCCCCAAGCGGCCCCATAGTAGTGATTAATAACACCCATCTCTCTGTTTGGGCTGGTTTAGGGCAGAGTGAATTACAATTCTCACCAGATAGCCGAAAAACTTGTAGGTTGGTGCAACTTCTCATCCCCAGAAAGCACAAGGCCCCAAATCCAAACCCTGAGAAACATCGGACTCAAAAATAAATGAAGAAATGAATAAATAAATAGGGCTGCTGGAAGCCTGGCAAAGACCCCGCAAGACAAAAATCGTAAAGACAATCAGTAAATTGCCACTCCGGACAAAGATGCGGAGGCAGTCTCTAATCACCATCCTGATGTAGGGTTGCCTTAGTCATGCTTTATTGATTCCCTTTCCTGGGGGCGTGAATCATCAGCTCCTCGTGGGGAAGAGCTCTCCAGCTCCCCGGCTCAGAGAGACACAAATTACCAGCACGCACGTAAGCAGGCGCAGGAGAGCTGAGATGCCGAAGGAGATGCTCTCGGTCATGTGCCCAGCAATTTGGAAAGGCGATTAGCGCTGCTAAATGATGAGACTGGAAAAAAAAAATAATCGGTGGCAAAAGGAGCTGGCCGAAAGGCAGCGGTGACACAGAGGAGGCTGCTGATCTTCTCCAGGAATCATAGAATCACAGAATGGTTTGTGTCGGAAGGGAACTTAAAGATCATGGAGTTCCAACCCCCCTGCCGTGGGCAGGGACACCTTCCACTGGACCAGGCTGCTCAAAGCCCCGTCCAACCTGGCCTTGAGCACTTCCAGGGATGGGGCAGCCACGGCTTCTCTGGGCAACCCGTGCTAGTGCCTCACCGCCCTCATGGTGAAGAATTTCTTCCTCATATCTAATCTAAATCCACCTGCTTTCAGTTTAAAGCCATCACCCCTCATTCTATCACTGCATGCCTTTTAGGTACTGAAAGGCCGCAATCAGGTCTCCCCGCAGCCTCCTCTTCTCCAGGCAGAACAACCCCAAGTCTCTCAGCCTGGCCTCATAGCAGAGGGGCTCCAGCCCTCGGATCATCTTCGTGGCCTCCTCTGGACCCGCTCCAACAGTTCCATGTCCTTCTTGTGCTGAGGGCTCCAGAGCTGGACGCAGGGCTCCAGGTGGGGTCTCACCAGAGCAGAGCAGAGGAGAAGGATCCCCTCCCTTGCTCTGCTGGACACACTGCTGGGGATGCAGCCCAGGGTACAGGCATCTCCTGTTCACCTCCAAAGGAGCAATGGGGAAGGGGTTTCTCCCTGTGACCAAGCACTCTCCACTCTTATTTGATCAGGAGAGAAGCTCCTCCAGCCTTCACCCATGCTGAAGCAGCCGGGAGCATGTCAAGAACAGTGGCTCGAGGTCACCTACATCGCTCCAGCTTGCTTTAAAACCCTTTAAACCACCCACGCCCTTTCACACCTGACCCATACCCTCTCCCGCCCTTTCCTTGAGATTGTCTGTTTGGCCAGAAGAGCCGAAATTTCCTCTCCTCGCCCTGTGGTCATCCCTGGGAGGTCTGTGCATGGAGCAAGGGGGAAAAGGCAGAGAAAGCAACTAATGAGGTATTTGGACCTTCTGGAGAGGACCACAAGGAGACCAGTCCTGGAGGCGGCTCTCATTGGGCTCCGCCGGCAGCCGGCTGTGGGCACAACCAGCATCAAAAGAGCCTGCAGAGCGTCCTTGTCGCTTCGCAAACACAAACTGCAGCAATAACAGAGGCGGTGGGTGGAAGAACGGGGGCCGAGCGCCAGCCGACAACCTGGGGGGCTTCCTAAATGGTCAGGGCTGCCTCCTAGCAATTAATCCCCGGGGCACGGGAAGGCACGCATGGGCTGAAAGCCGTCCCTGCTCCCCTCTGATTTTATTAGCGTGCCTTAGCCGCGGAGACAGATGCCTCTGCAAGAGCAATGCAGGCGGTTCCTCTGCAATCCAGAGCAGAGCGAAGGCGAGCAGGCGCTTCCGCTGCCAGGGAACGAGCTTGAAAGGGATCCAGCGGATAAAGAGATATTCAAAGTTCAGCTAATGAGCGAGATGACTCACTGGCTCAACGAGACAAAGGTTAGGCTGGAAAATAAAAACCCTCGCTGCAAGGAGCGGGGTTGGTGGGGATGAAGAAGGCAGAGGACGAGGCGTAACCAAAGGCAGGCAGGGCTGTTAGGGGCAGCGGGGCAAAGCGATGGCTGCAGCTCGGATGCGACCCCAGGTTTGCCCTGGGTTTGTCCCAGGCTGGGTACGGGGGGGTTGTGACGGTGGCCGTGGGTGTTTGGGCACAAGGCAGCTGTACCTGCCTGCTCCCTCCGGCAGCCAGCCCGTCTGCAGCCCCAACAGCCCCTCTCTTGGATGAAGCTCATTTATCCGGTGGCCCAAGTAGATGCTGCTTGCAAGTGAAGCAAAACGGCCCCTCCTTCACCTCCTTCACCAGCTGGCACCGCTGAGAAGGGAGAGAGGATGGTCAGATCTCAAAAACCACACTGATCAGTCACTAGGATACATCAGCCCACTTCCAATGCTCTCGTCACCTCTGGGCCGGAGGATGAGAAACACTGCGGTAAACGTGGGCCCTGCTCCAAAGCATCCTGAAAATGAGGGCTGGAAAACCATCACCCTCCTGCTCATCGGGAACCCTGGCCAGCTTGGGGGTTCCCAAAACTTCTGTTGGAGTATCCCTGTCTCGAGAGTGAGCAAAACAGAGGAAAGGATCTTCTCTCCCCCTGGTCTTTACGGTCCAGAAGCAGAAGGAGCTGCAGCCTGGAAGCCTATAGACAACACGCCATGGGCACACGTGGCACAGAGCAGGTGCAATGTTGTTAGGTGGGGGGTTTGCTGGTGATCTGGGGACTTCATTTTTGGATGTGCTTTTCTTTCCTTCACTAGCAGGTTCAGCCCGGGCTGGCTGAGATGCCACCTGAAAAAACCCCATTCCCCTCCTCCCTGAAAAGCTGAGAAAAAGAGAGATGGGGAGGGATGGAGCGGCTTTCCGAGAGAGCGGGGCAGGAGGTCAAAAAGGGGATTGGGGCACGGGTGGGGAAAGGGGGGATGCAGAAGACCATCGCTGCACGCAGGGATAAAGGAGCTCAGAAATACCGAGGCGGGATCCAGGCAGGGGTTGCTGCCCAGCTGACCACGGTGGGCACCACCATCCCTCAGCAGCCCCACCTGCAGTTATTGGGGATGCTATAGCAGAGCAGGTGATGTCTCATGCCCAGGCCAGGGTTTTAGCAGCTTTATTCCTTCTGGGGCGGAGATGCTCTGCAGCACCGGATGGTTATGGGTGACGGCTGGAGCACACAAAGCTCAGAGACAAGGAAGAAGTGCAGGAGAGGTGGAGATCATAGAATCATAGAATCACTTAGGTTGGAAAAGACCTTTAAGATCATCAAATCCAACTGTTAACCTAACCCTGCCATCCCACCACTAAACCCTGTCCCTAAGCACCTCATCTGCCTGGCTGTTAAATCCCCCCAGGGGTGGGGACTCGACCCCTTCCCTGGGCAGCCCCTTCCAGTGCCTGACAGCCCCAAGGGGAAGGAATTGTTCCCCATGGCCAACCTCACCCTGCCCTGGCACAACTTGAGGCCGTTTCCCCTCGTCCCATCGCCCCTCCCCTGGGAGCAGAGCCCGACCCCCCGGGTCCCCCCTCCTCTCAGGCAGTTGTAGGGAGCGATGAGGGCTCCCCTCAGCCTCCTCTGCTCCAGGCTGAACCCCCCCAGCTCCCCCAGCCGCTCCCCAGCAGCCTGGGGCTCCAGACCCGTCACCAGATGTGGGGCTGGAGGACAGAAACCACCTGCCGTGCTTTTCTCAGACACATTTTTCCCCCTCCTTCAGAGTCTCCTCCTGCAGCTCTATAAGCAGCAAGGTCTGTCGGTACTGGGAAACCTGCTGGGAAGCCGGAGCTTCGCTTCCGAGCAAGGTGCGGGCAAGGAGGCAGCTGGGCTCGAGGGGGCCGTGGGCAGGATGCTCTCCCTTTCCCACAGCCCCTTTCTTTCTCTCCCGCTGCCTTTAATTTCCATGGCTGAGGGTTGGCTCCCCAGGCACAGACAGAGGTAAAGGGAAGAAAACCCAAAGCAGCGCAATTGGCTAGAGATGCTGACAGCGGACAGTGAGATAAGTTTGCCTGTTTCCCATATCCACCTTTACATCTCCATGTTGGGAAGCGGGCTTGGTTATAGTCTCCAACCTCCTCATGTTATCCTTTAATGAATTTTTGTTTTGGAAGCTGAACTGGAAAATGAACGGCACAGGAGGGAAGAGAGGGACACAGCAGATCCCAACCTGCCCCAGCTCCTCTCCTCCCAGGAGAGGCATGGCACAGCCCAGGCTTTCCTGAGCTGGCCCCAACAAACCCCTGGAGTTCAGGAGCTCAGGCACAGCATCCGAGAAAGGGTGTTTCCAGAGTGGGCAGGATGCACTGGGTCCCGCACCTGGACCCTGTGTGCCTGCTCTATATCTGGGTGCTAATGTCACTGTCCCCAAGGGGAGGAGGCAACAAGACGGTTCCTAAAAGCGTCAGGTTGCTTGTAGTTTATTGCAACGTGGGATGAGGATGAATTTGAGGGAAGCAAGACATCATGCAAATATTAAATTGATGACATTTGCAGACTTTTATGTTCTTCAACATGCTTTGCAAGCCTTAATTAATCAAATACTGGTTTTGCACATTGACACCAGCTCTGCTGTTACAGGTAGCTTTGCCAGCCCACTGGCCCTCTGTCCACCAAAAGCTGTGGGACAGCCTACAAACAGCAGGACATGCATGCAAATGATAGAGTCATAGAATCCTAGGTTGGAAGGGACCTCAAGGGTCATCTGGTCCAACCTTTCTAGACAAGAGCGCAGTCTAGATAAGATGGCCCAGCACCCTGTCCAGCTGAGTCTTAAAAGTGTCCAATGTGGTGGAGTCAACCGCATCCCTGGGGAGATTATTCCAATGGGTGACTGTTCTCATGGTGAAAAATTTCCCTCTCATGTCCAATGTGAATCTCCCCAAGAGCAACTTGTGTCCATTCCCCCTTGTCCTCTCCATGTCACTCCTTGTAAAAAGGGAGTCTCCATCTTCCTTCCTCCTGGGTGGTGGTCAGCTAAGACCAGACTCAGGGGGCAGGACGTGACCCAGGAGGGTCTTGAATGCTTGTGACAAGGGACATTGCCTTGTCCTGGTTTTGTGCAGTGCCACGGAGGTCTTGTTCCTTTGTCTTGCAGCCTCTTTACAAATCATAAACCAGAATAAAATGGCACTCAAGATAGCAAGGGAGGCTTTGGATGACAGAGCAGATTGCCAATGCTTCTTCATTGCCGATGCTCAGACCTGGAGCATTAACGAGACTCCAGGATCCCTCCTGTCCTTTGCGTTCAGTGCTCAGGACAAATCGATATAAGAGCATGTGCTCTTCAAAAGCAACCAGCTGCAAAAATTACCCAGTGAAGAAAAACAGCCCGAGTTCAATGAAGTAATCTTAAATAGCAGGAGTCACCGTCAGATCGACCGATGGACTGAATATCACTTTGGACAGAGGAACAGAGCAAACAGCCACGCTGGTCCACGGGATGTCTTTCTACTTGGTTTTTGTGGCCACAGACAAGGGCCAAAATCAGCTTGGTCTTGCAAAAGGGAAGCTTTTGGTGATGGCAGGAGATGGTTCATGGTTGAATTGAATTTAGAGCTTGGCTAAAGAATGTAATTTCAGACATAAATGTGCGTCCGGGGAACGAATGTCTGAGCTGGTCTTCCTAAAATGCAGTGCCTGCGTTGGCAGTGTTAGAAAAGCCAACTCAAGAGAGGTCTATGGCCTCATCCAACCCCAGATGCTGTCATTGCCAGGAACCGGACCTGCTGTTGTCACCAGAGCTGATGGAAATGTCTCACAAGATGTGAGGGAATGGGTGGGTTGAGTAGCGGTAAATGGATCAAGTCATCAGTGAGTTCAAAGAAAATGGGGACAAGTCAAATTGGTTTTAAAATTTTTTTCCATTTTAGTGGTCGAAGACTGCCACAGATTTCTCTTGAAATCTGCTGCTGGAGAGTGACTCAAAATAATGCGTTCTGGTCATAAAAGCATCAGCATTTCTAAGGCTGCACAGAGGTCCAGCCTGTCATGGAAAGATTTTGATTAAAATAAAACAAACCCATGACTGACTGATTTTTACAAAATAGGAACATGGCTAAAAGGGAGCGGCAGAAACAGGATTAGGCTCCTCACACCAAAAACCCTCGGAGCACATTCACCCCTTCAACATCAGGTTGAGGGAGGGGATTCTGCCCCTTTGCTCTGGTGAGACCTCACCTGGAGGCCTGCGTCCAGCTCTGGAGCCCTCAGCACAAGAAGAACATGGACCTGTTGGAGCGGGGCCAGAGGAGGGCTACTAAAATGATCCGAGGGCTGGAGCCCCTCTGCTATGAGGCCAGGCTGGGAGAGTTGGGGGTGTTCAGCCTGGAGAAGAGAAGGCTGCGGGCAGAGCTGAGTGCGGCCGGTCAGGGCTTCAAGGGGGCCCAGAGGAAAGGGGGGGACAAGCTTTTTAGTAGGGAAGGATGTGACAGGACAAGGGGTGATGGCTTTAAACTGAAGCAGGGTAGGTTTAGACTGGATCTAAGGAAGAAATTCTTTACAATGAGGGTGGTGAAACACTGGCAGGGGTTGCCCAGAGAGGTGGTGGAGGCCCCATCCCTGGAAACATTCAAGGCCAGGTTGGACGGGGCTGTGAGCAACCTGATGTGGTTAAAGGTGTCCCTGCTCCTGCAGGGGGGTTGGACTGAGTGACCTCTAGGGGTCCCTTCCAACCCAAAACATTCTATGATTCTATGATCACCAAAGTGGCACAGGGGAATCCAGCCTACAGCATGGAGCAAGCCTTGTTACGCCAGGCTCAGATCCCATCCCCACCTCTGGTCCTGTACCCCGCCACGACTGCAATCAAAGCCCACCTAATGGCTGTAGGCTGCAATGATTTGGCTGTTCTGGTAACACTCCTACCCAGGGCTTAAGCAAAGCAGTAACCGGCAGAAATACACGTGCAGATGGGGCTTGGAGAAAGGTTTCCTTGCAACAAAACATTTCGCCTGTGCGTATATTCTCGTGCGTCTTCAGCTAATGCTTTCCCAGGGTGGTGCTGAGGAGCTTATTAATTTTACAAGAGTGAAAAGCTACCGAAATATCCTATTTGCTTTCATCTCTTGGCCCGAGATGCTCGTCATTAAAGTGAAAGTAAAGGATCTTCTGCATAAAAGCAACGCAGCAAAGTCCTCAGCAGCTCGTGGTGCTTCAGCTGCCGAAGGCAGAAGCCCCCCAGGGATACCACGAACAAAAAACACCTTGTGAAAGCTTTGAATAAAATGCCACTTGTAAAGATGTGAAAGACAAATGGGTTTGTGTCTATACAGTTGGAGTAAAAATGAGACGAGAAGGCAAATGAGAATAAACAGATTGAATTTAAGAGCCATTTATGCCCAAGGGACCTGACCGCCAAGGTGAGGGCTTGACTTTGAGAAGTCAGCACCATGTTTTCGCCCTGGGCTTCCAGGCAGTGAGCATTTCAAGAAACGTTCACCCTTTGCATGCGTTTACCTCACTTTTTCCACCTTCAAGCCTAACCCGGAGGAGACCAGCCTCGCCCAATGATGAATGAAAACCTTGCACGCATGCCCTGGCCGAGCCGGGAGGTGTGAGGAAGGAGAGGAGCTCGTGCGGGGAGTCTGCTCGGCATCAGCTCCAGCACCTGGGAGCATTTAATTTACCCAGGTGATGCTCCCAGGCCAAACAGAGGTATTAGCACTGTCATCCCTTTAACGTGACATTATCTCATGGCTGCTGTTAACTCCCCTGTCATTAGCTTGGAAGCAAGCTTTTTGATGGATTGCCAAGGGGATAAATGGGAATAAAGAGGGGAAATGAAGAGAGCAAGCATTTAGGCTGAATGCTGAATTTTATCCTGGTGGAATTACTGGAAGTTGCTCGCAGTACCTACACTTTGACAAGACCAGTAAAGCCACAGAACAACCCTACGCTGGCAGGGACGAGGGCTGGGTGACCTGTTATAACATTCCTATCTCTACATTCAGAGCAAAGATTTTCCTTTAATTGGCTTTAAACCCTCTACCTAAGTCACTTCTATGGCTCCCAGTACTCTAGGACCTGAATGACATCCGAGCTTTTAATGTACTTATCCTCACGCTGCTCTGCAGAGGTAGGAAAATACCAAGACCTGTTTTGCACGTGGGAAACTGAGGCAAAGAGAGATTAAGGGCCTTAGCCACAGCTTGCAAGGTAGGACTGCTTCACCGTTGGGAGGGATACAGCATCCCCTCCAGAGACATGGCCAAAAAAGTTTCATGCCCCTGGAAGATGGGGAAAGAGGGCAGAAAGTGGCACCAACTGTAGCCAACCTGAGGGAGGTGCTGGACCACTGTGTAGCAAGGAGCAGGGGCATGTAGAGGAGGGCGCTACATCCCCAACCATCCTTGGAATAGAAGACAAGGTACCCTGCTGCATTATAAAAGGCAAAGCATGAGGGCAGCTACCTCTGCAGGAGGGTTGGGACTGTGGACGTGGATTGAGCAAGGCCCAAAGAGCTCCTCCTTCAAGCTAGCTGCTTGGACCCTTCTGAGATACTTTACTTGAGATACTGAGATACTTGAGATATTGAGATACCCCCTGTTATCATAGCGGGCTCCAAAGTGTATTTGTCAGGCTTGGAGGACCTCTGTGGGCCCAACAGCCATCACGGAGCTTGACTTCGCAGCACTGCTTCCCAGAGGGCACCGAGGCAGCCCATAGCAGAGGAAGGACCTGAACCTGCACATTCTCAAAGTATGGATACACACATGCCAACCACCAGACCAGCAGCTTCCCTCTGACCATGAATTAGCCCTGAAACAACCTTCTGCCGGAGCTATGGGCATGTTGCTTAAATGATCTCCACCTCAGGTTCTTTACTTGTCAATTAAGTGTGCTATGTACACCCTCATCGCTGAGATCTGGCTGTGGTGGCCCAATCCGTGGGGCCATGGTGCAGCCTCCATGCATGGCCTTGTCTCAGATCTCTGACCAGTGGAGGTGATGCCTCGGTGACCTCCTGTTTTTGGAATCTGGCATATGCAAGGTTGAGGACAGTTTCTCGACTAGGCTGGGTCTGGCCTGGGCCAGATGTCAGTTGTGAATTTTAAGGTGTTGTCTACTGTGTGGGTTCACCCAAACGTGCCACATGGGCAAGAAGGTGAATCATTGCTCCAACGCCTGCATAACACTGCCTTCTTCCAAATCCTGAAATGTGCTTGACTTCACACAATTAACCAATCATATTCTAGCACAGCAGAAAAATAATGTTGGCAACTTCTGTGAAATACCTTGAGCATCTGTGAGTCGCTTCAGTAGCATCTCCCTTTTGGAGATATATAGTAGCATGGTTGGACGCAGGCCTATTACTTCTGGATTTCATGTCAAGTTACAGCTTGTATTATCCCCATACCCTCCTCAGTAAGCCCATCAAGGACTTTGCTCTACAGCACATCCAGCAAACACCTGCCTGGAGAGCTCTGCTCCGAGCTGAGATAATCGCATTCTTTAACTCTCTCAACAGAACAGCTATTCACTTGGATGTTCTGCATGACTTGTCCTGCTGCCAAATTTTGAGCTTTGGTCTTCATCCAGAAGAAACAGAGACCAAGTTTGGCGGCTTTTGCCTCAAAGCATCCAAGCGCAGATTCCAGGTGTTGTGCTGACTAACCGACGGGAGCCACATCATCCACAGAGCCAAGGTCGGTGAAGGTCACTCTGCCGCCGACAGAGGCTCCTGAGCGATGCGTCAGCTCTTCTCGAGCCAACGGCACAGGGGCTGCCAGTTCTCCAGGCACCTGCTGTATTGCGGAGCCGCTGCCCTTCGCCCCTGGTGGCGTCTTCCCTTGTAGTCACGTGAAGGCAACTTCTCGGTGAGATCCCAAGGTGATGGAGTCACACCAAGGGGGAGGACTTTACTCCTGCCCTGTCTTTGCAAATAGTCCAGGACAAGGTTCAGTGTCCAGACATGACCAACTGGCAATGAAACAGGATTGCTCTGGGCAGTCTTGGCAAGTCAGCAGTGGCTGAGTTTTGGCAAAGACAACGGGGGCGAAGCCTGGCACAGGAGCAGTCGGTGACGTGGCTGGTCAGCATCTGCTGCAGCCTGACGTTTGACCTTTTCCTTTGCGCAATGAGGAAGCAATGTCCTTCTTCCATCCCAGGAGGACTGCACCAGACCCCAGGCAAAGGGACAGCACTCATCTCCCCTAACTTTGGGTGTCAACAGCAGGCATCTACTGTGCTCATAGCCCTCAGCTCTCTTTAGTCACTGGTTAATGGAGAGACACAGGTGCATCTAGAGATTGGTCTGTCATTTTTGATGCCAACCTTAAAAAATAAAGCAAATCAAGCCCTACTGCTGCGATTGGCATTTATAATGCTACGGTCTTTGTTTCTTGTGAATTATAAAGGTGCTTCAGTGAGACACTCCACAGCCCACCCCCAAAACCTGACCTTTTGTGTCAATGGCCCTACTTGTCCTATAAACATATCCAGGTCTTTTAACGTGTCAAAGCCTGGCATCCAGTTAAGGGGTACTGTGTGCCTGTTGAGTTCAAGGGATAATATTGAGTTAATCCCTACAACAGCTTTTCATCGCTGGGGGATGTACCTTCACTTACATATATTATGACAATGGCCAGGCCAAAATCTGTTGGTATGGTATTGTAAATCAGAAAGTCCATGAGCCAGTCCTACCCTGGCACACCAGAGAGCTCTGTGCAAAGCAAAGCTCATGGCCTCATTTATGTTTTGCCCCAAATACTTCTTAGGGATCTTGAATATCCTTCAGGGCTTTGCTTTTTGCCTCTGGCACGGTGGACGTTGTCCTGGTTTCGGCTGGGGTAGAGTTAATTTTCTTCACAGTAGCCAGCATAGTGCTGTGTTTTGGATTTAGTACCAGAATAATGTTGATAACACACTGATGTTTTCAGCTGTTGCCAAGTAGTGCTCAGACTACTCAAGGACTTTTTGAGCTTCTCCTGCTCGCCCAGGTACATAACAAGCTGGGAGTACAGCACAGCTAGCACAGCTAACCCAAACTGACCAAAGGGCTATTCCATACCATATAACGTCATGCTCGGGGGGGTTAGTTAGTTCGGTCGGTTCGTTCTGTTTGGTCGGTCGCGGGCAGTGTGGTCGCAGCTCGAGCTGTGTGATCGCGGCTCGGGGGGAGTGATCGCAGCTCGGGACGGGCTGGGCACCGGTCAGTGGGTGGTGAGCAATTGCATTGTGCATCACTTGTTTTATATATATTCTGTATATTCTCTTACTATTATTATTATTATTATTATTATTACTACTATTGTTATTCTTCTCTCTTATTAAACTGTCTCTATCTCAACCCACGGGTCTTACTTTTTTTTTCTTTTCTCCTATTCTCTCCCCCATCCCACAGAGGGAGGGGGGGGAGTGAGCGAGCGGCTGCGTGGTGCTTAGTTGCCAGCCGGGTTAAACCACGACAGACGTGATGTTGGTCGACCTCCACTGGGCAATGGAGGATCACAAAAAAGATGGGTTTGTTGGCAGATATTCTACTGGCACCTCTTAAGTTGGCCAAGGCATCTTCTGTATTGCAGTGGTGGTGGTTCTGCATTTCTGCATCACGTGGGGGAGGAACGGGGTTGTGTTGAATGCGGGAGCGCAGCAGGACTCTCACGGGCCACATCCGACATGATGGGAAGCGCACGAAGACGATGGTTTGTATTATCAAGTTTTAGAGTCACTGATGACATGGCAGGATCTAATGGCTTTATGCAGGCAGGCTATAATACATCAGTTGCCCTTTTCATTCAGTGTTCTTTTTCTTAGCTAATGCCTTGATGAAAGCCTCGGCCTCTGAACTAAGGCCCTGCACAGGTGGGATCGTAAGGGGTATGGAAAGGCACAAAGCATTTCTGTATTTATAGTAGGTATTTCTAATTTCAGTATTTCCTCACTGCCCTTCATCTTGTCAGGCTGAGGTCATGATTTATTGGAATTTCTGTCGTTATTTTCGTCTCCTGAACTCTTCAGAGACCCTAAAAAACCTGAGTGCTATGATTTTCTGGTATCTTTGATGGGTTGTTTGTTTAAAAGAGCTTTTGTGGAAGAAAAGGGAAGCATCCCTGAGACTAATCTGGAAACTGGATCTTTTGAAGTATTCCTCTTTCCGTTTGGCAGTAAGCTGAGCTATGCTGCTCTCGCCTTTGGAGCAGTTAATACTGCAGAGTGATGGAGATGTGTGGTTTTTAACTTCTAGGTAGAACTTCAAGATGGGTTAGTAAATCACCCAAAACTTCCTATTAGAATATGCACTGTCTTGCTTCTAATGTTGTGAACTCTGAAAAATTCGGGCAGAGGTTTTCCATACGGTTTTGTACTACTCCTGCTTAACCTTCAGCCAAAAGCTTTCAGCTGTTTATAAGAACAGGGGTAAGGAAGCGTAAGATGTTCCTCCCTTTTAAAAGAATACCTGTGGATTCGAGCTTTGGAGTGGGATTGTCCTTTGGATTCCTGTGAATATCTGCCTGAATGCAATCGTTTTCAAAAATGGCCATTGACCAGCGTTCGGGCAAGATATCTTTGGCGACAGCAGCTGAACCCCCCAGCAGACTCGAAGTGCACAAGGTGCCCTCCCTCCACCTGGAGACAGAGCAGGACCATCCTAGTACTGCCAGGGCCATCAGGTCCATCGGCCAGCTCTGCGGGGTTCGGCAGCAAGCAGCCAAAGAACAACACTGATTAGCTGCTCATTAACCGAGCACAGCACATCCTGAGCACTGAATGAGGCAGCAGCTCCGTGCAAAAAATAGCACGGGAGTGCATAATTAAGGGCTATCAGGACTCACCCACACAAGACGGGTCGTTGCAGGTTGCATGGATATATTTAAGCCAGGGTCTTCCCACCTTGTGTTTTCTCATCTTTGCTTGGCTAGGGTGTTCCACCGCAAACATGCCTGGGTGTGAGCTTCGGAGTTTATCTGTCTGCTGAGTTTTTAATATCATTTTTGAGAAAAGTACTCAAATTAGGGGAATATAGGTGCCTGCTATTAGTGAGTATCCACAGCAGCGATTTTTTTCTTCCCCATGCCCCAGAAGGACCTTGCATCACTCGGACACACCATACAGAGCACGGTAGAGCAGACGTTTTGTGCTGCCAACTCAAGAACAACCCCAATCCTTACTCCCAGTCTGCAGCAAGCCAGAGCAAATGTCCCAGCAGCACATCCCAAGCACCTGCCCCATCCCACCAAATATTTGTCACAGTTCCATCTGTGGTGGCAGGACTAATGTGACCCTGCCCTTGCTCCCCAGGGCCCCCTGTGTCACCCCATGCCAAGCCACGGCTCCAGTTTCAGGGTGGCCACATGGTGCTTACTCAGAGGGGATGAGGTAACATCCCTGTCAGCAGTGACGCCATCGCCTTTCCTTGCAAAGCACCCTTCTTATCACCCTCTCAGTCATGTTTTCCTGGCAGGCAGCCCAGCCAAGGGATATGGTAATCTCCCAAATGGTATCAGAGAGGGCAATCAGCTGAGGCTGGAATATCTCACTGCAACATTTAGGGTGATAGCATCCATCCACATGGACAGATGAGGGCCAGCAAGACAAGACAGAGATTTCTGGCTCCCTCTCCCCTCCCTTCGTTCCTTGCCCACTGTCCCCATGGCTCTGCCCTCGGCCAGCAGGCTCTGTCCCTGCCTGGTTTTTGGTCCCTGCTTTGGGCAGAGCCCTGCAAGGCAGCAAGTCCCTCCTGGGCTCCCTCCGCTCCTGAGGACCTGAAGAAATGACGAGTCTCTCTTTGGATGGTTTTTGGTCTTGTGGTATTTAAAAGGAATAAAATATTGTGACAGGACAAGGGGTAATGCTTTTAAACTGGAGCAGGGTAGATTTAGACTGGATGTAAGGAAGAAATTCGTTACAATGAGGGTGGTCAAACACTGGCAGGCGTTGCCCAGAGAGGTGGTGCAGGCCCCATCCCTGGAAACATTCAAGGCCAGGTTGGACGGGGCTCTGAGC
>NW_009258662.1:2533853-2535592 GCF_000687185.1 Egretta garzetta
ATTCTATGATTCTATGATTCTATGATTCTATGATTGGGCAGCACTAGGAAAAAACTTTGGATTTGCCTTGATCAAGCCTGGATTTGATGTGGTCCCTGACTCCCAGACCGATAGCAGCACGTGGAGGATGCTTGCTTTTAGACCTTCCAGAGTTGAAAACTTTGGATTTGCCTTGACCAAGCCTGGATTTGATGTGGTCCCTGACTCCCACACCAATAGCAACATGTGGAGGATGCTTGCTTTTAGACCTTCCAGAGTTATTGGGATCAGCCTGGTGCTCTCTGCTGGCACTTCCAGGGTGATAACAGCATACAGGTGGTCTCCATGGGGTCCTTCATGTGGAAAGGGACTGCAATCCTAGGTAGCAAGCGTGGAGGCAACATGGGAACTCTGGGAAAGCAAAAATTAATTCCAAAAGTCCTGCCAAGAGACCAGAGGGATCAGTGGGTCTTGCTGGGCTGCTCAACCTTCTTTAGCCCCAGGCAGGACATGCATGCTCTCTTGAGATGCAGAAGATGCCAGCACCTCTACGCTGGAGATCACTGCCTCACCGTGACCTCTATGGTGGGATCACGTTTCAGGTGGAATCAGCCAGCTGTGGTGAGGCAGCAACCACCCTCACCTCTGGCAGATCAGCCCCATCCAACGCAACAGATGGATGGAGAAGAGGACACGGTCTGCAGCCCACTGGGCTGCCCTGGCATGGACCCACAACTTGTTCAGGTGGGAAGGATGGCGAGAGCAGACACTTTGCAGATGAACTGGGTTGTCCTAATGTGCAGCCCAGCCCAGCTTTTAAAAAAAAAGGCTTGTTTTTTTTTCTCTGTGTGGCATACTCATTTCTCATGGTAGGTTTCGGCATTGCTGACTCGTGTTATTTTATTGTAAATCTTGTGATATTTCATGCCGTCTTTGACCCAAGGGTGCCCGGAGTCATGTGGCTCTGTGACAAGGAGCTTTTATTAGGGGCAAAACCAGACTGGTATATTTGTGGTCCTCATGCTATGAGGGAAGCAGGAAAATATGCCTCCTAAAGATTCAGAAAGCAGGCACAGAAAGGAAAAAAAATGCCAAACACAAACCAAATCTGTCCGATCATTCTACAAAATCCCATGATTTTTAACCTGCTGTGATTTTTCCTGGTGCTGGTTCACATCTCCTGCTCTCCTGAAGGCAGCCGTGGCGATGGCTTCCAAGCTCTTCCCTGAAATGTGGAAATCCCCCTTATACAAACAATGGCACTGTTAGTCTTGCTGATTTTCTGGAAGCACAAAAACATGTTTGTTTTCAGCCACGATCCACTGAGGGAATTTCCTCACTGATTTGGAGTTTGGGATTTTTTTTTTTTTTTTTTTTTATTCCTCTGAAAGCCATTTTGCCAGTTTCCAAGAACCTTAATAAACTACAATTACCAAGATTAAGAGCATGATGTGGTTGGCATCCAACGCAGAAACAGACCCTGAATTGTCATCATTTTGGTGGAAACAGGCAGAAATAGCTGAGTGAAATGACCCCTTTTCCTGCTCGGGGTCTGGGAACCGATGTGCTCCTATTTGGGATAGGGGGTTACCTTTGGCAAGGGCTTCGTGTCAACACAAGTGCAGGTGGCTGCCCGAAGTGCGATGCTGTGGCTGATGGGCAGGGCAGACCAGCACCTTCAAAGGTGCTGCTGGGAGGTTTGCAGGTTCATGGGCGAGCTGGTTTTGGCTGGGGTAGAGTTGATTTTTTTCACAGTAGCT
>NW_009258662.1:2535672-2538651 GCF_000687185.1 Egretta garzetta
CCCCCACCAGCGGTAGGCTAGGGGACACAAGGAGCTGGGAGGGGACACGACTGGGACAGCCGACCCCAACTGACCCCAGGGCTATTCCATGCTGTATGACATCATGCTCAGCACATAAAGCTGGGGGAAGAAGAAGGAAGGGGGGGACGTTGGGAGCGATGGCGTTTGTCTTCCCAAGTCACCATTACGTGTGATGGAGCCCTGCTGTCCCGGGGATGGCTGAGCACCCGCCTGCCCATGGGAAGCAGGGAATGAATTCCTTGCTTTGCTTTGCTTGCACACGCGGCTTTTGCTTTCCCTATTGAACTGTCTTTATCTCAGTCCATGAGTTTTCTCACTTTTACCCTTCCAATTCTCTCCCCCATCCCACTCCAGCAGCTGGCTGGAGCTTGGTTGTCAGCTGGAGTTAAACCATGACAGTGGGAAGGAGGTTCAAGGGCTTTTCCCAATAGATAAATACACTGTAAGCCCTCATGCACCAGCAGGTAGAGTGGCTGAGCCTCCAAGGGTCCAGCACCTCATTTATGAAGGGGACAAGCATGCTGGAGTCCCTGTCTCCACGCAACATCCCCCAGATGTTGCTGCTGGCCATCACGTCCCATGTGTCCTCTCCCCACCCCAACACTGTGCATGGCTCTCAGCGTGAAGTCGATGGAGGGATGGGTGAAGAGGACAGGAAGGGACTCAGGTCACCACCTGGATGGATGATGGGGAAGAACATGCTGTCCTTGAGAGGAGCATGGGAGCATCACTCCTGGAGATGGGGCTGGGTTTGAGGGCATGGAGTTTGTGACTTATCTGAGAGACGTTCTGTCCTGGCATGTGGAGGCTGGAGGAAGAGCATCTCCAACTGCCTCACTGGCAAATGGTCTTGTGGTTCCTGGAGCTTCCTTGCCTTTCTTGCTCCAGCTGCTTATGTGCCCCTGTCCGGAGAAAAACGGGCAATATCGAGTCACACCCAGACGTAGCAGGGATGGCGATGTGCCACCAGCGGATAACAAATACTGACCCATCTCACTGAGACTTTTTGGAGCCAGACGAGCTGTAGCACTTGGAGCTCCCAGTGCCGCCCTTCCTTCCTTTTGTGTTTTACTGGTGACCGCGGCCACCCTCTCCCTGTGCTCTGAGTCTTGATGGCACATCGAACCCTTTGATCCCTGCCATGAAACCAAAGAGTGTCAGCGTGCAGAGCACGCCATCCAAGTGATGTAGACACAGGGCAGCCGGCAAGTCGGATCTGGGAGAGCAGTGGGTGCCTCAGCGGAGGGATCTTTGCAGCGCGGAAGTTCTGAAGTGAGGCCTGATCCTGCCAGGAGCTGCAGAGGTGGGGAGTACCACAAAGGCTCCGCATCCCTCCCAAAGGAGGAAGAAGCTCCTTTGTCAGTTATACGTACAGATCTTCCCGGCAGGGGAGACAGCAGCTATTCAAGAAGTAATTCTTTGAAACCATAGTGTGCTGCAAGTAACTCAGGGACATCCTGAATGACCCCAGGATGAATACGTAAAGAGGTTTTTTTCTTAGAATAGGTTAAAGGACACATGGAATTTCCTAAAATCATCAGCAAGGGACACATTCATATTCATTTGTGTGACCACGTAGCTTTGATTCCTGAGCTGCCAGGCATGTTAGCAGCTCGGCGTGTCCATTGGGGGATGGCAACTGCTGCTGAGGATGGGCCTTTCCACCCCAGATGCTCAGTGGAGACCCAGGAGATGCCGAAAATTCACCCACATCCATTCCCGCAACCATGCAGCTTTACAACAACATCCACCCTAAAAATTGTCCCAAGGGCAGTGCTCCCCTCTGGCTCCTGAGCTCCAGTCACACCAGGAGCTCGATGGTGGGATTGCAGCCAGTGTAGGAAGATGAGGAGCCCTCCCCACCTTCCTGGCTGTCTGGGCTGAGCCTGAGATGTCCAGCACCCAAATGCATCCCGATGGGCTCAGGAGAGCATCCCGCAGACGGACACGCTGCCTTTCCCACGGCGATGCTCCACCAGCATGATAACTGCTTCGCCTGCGGGGGAGGCAGGACTTAATTAGAGGAATCTCGAGAAAGGCAGATTTTGTCATGTAAATGATTCCTGTCATAGGACATGATCTAAATTTGGATTCTGAGGCTGGGGCTGAGCAGAACATTCTCTGCCATAGCATGGCAGCTGTCAAAGGTAGGGAGAAGCTTTGAATGCCTACAGGAGCGATGGCTGGTGCCTTTTATTTCGCAGAGGGGTACGTTTCATCCTCTGAGCACAACGGGGGATTACATATTGCTGGACAGGAACAATCCTGTGAGACAGGCTCTGTTATCCCCACTTCTCTTAGCTAAGGTAGCCAAAAACCCAAGTGCTTGTAAGGCAATAAAAGGAGTTGTGTTCAGGGATGTGATTTGATCCTGGGATTTCCAAAATCCCAGGCCTGTGCTCAGGCCATGAGCCAATATCACAGCCTGTTTCTGTTTAATATTTTCTTTCCATGTTGCTCAGGACCGCGTAGCATCACAACGGGAGGCAGTGCTTTCTGCTCCGCTCCACCTGGTAATGGTGTCTCGCGCTGTGTTTTCCTTCTGATGCTGCACTACAAGGTACCTATTCTTCTAAAATAACAACTTCTAAATAAAAAAAGCAAACCAAACCACTATTTTTGATAGCCACAAATAAGGTCCCCGATAAGGATGCATTTTGGCTGTGGATTCTCTAGTGCCTCGTAGGGCGGAGGCTCAGGCTCACCTTGCTTGCGGGTGAAGGTCTTGCAAGACTTCATTTCCCTCTGGATTCCCAGGGGAGTTGCGGTCAGTCTGCAATCTTTCTCTTCCTCGCTGCTCCTCTTTGCCTTCTCGCTTGCTTTCATTAAACTGCCGGAAATTTTGCACTTCTGAGTTTTCTATCTCTGTCTCAAATTCAGCCGAAGATGTCCAACAGGCTCACCAGCTGTGAGAGGCGTCGGAGAGGCAGGTATATAAGCATGAACCCAAACCCACGA
>NW_009258662.1:2538929-2542869 GCF_000687185.1 Egretta garzetta
CGCTCGAATGCAGAAGCCTTGCTTCCTTGGGACCAAGCTAACAGGGAACAGCGAAAATTCACTTTGGAAAATGGCTGGAACAAATCCTGTCGAATGTATAATGTGGGTAATCTTCCAGTGGCTGGGAGAAGCGCTAAGATAACCAGAGCGGAGCGATAAAGTGCATCATTCATAAGCACTGGCTTCGTTAACAAATGTGGCTCCTTATTATGCTCATGAAATATGCATGGAGAAATCACAATTTCTGACGGTGTTCAGCATTCACAATCGCTCAGTTCAACTGTTTAACTCTGCACAGACCAGGCCCCGGCACCGCTCTGGAGCTGATCCCATTTGGATGGGTTCGTTTTGGCTGGCCAGAAAGTATGGCTGCTCCTTGACTGATTATTTAAACTGCTTCAGCCTCGGTATAAATCTCTCGGCTCTGAATATTCCGGTTGTAAATTTGACATACAGTTTCTATATGCCAGTAAAACTTGACCTAGACCAGTAAAACTCTTAATGAGCTAAAAATAACCCACCCACCCTAACACAAATCTAGCAAATCTCTTGGAACATGGAAGGAAAGATGGGCAAAATACCATTGGCAGCCGTTGCTGAAGGTCCTTCATCAGCTTTTACTTTTGTGACCCACAGAGCACTTCCATGGCATATTAAATCAAACAGACTGTCCTAATAAATCATTTTCAGGAATAAAACCACTGAGGAAGAGGTCCAAAAGTCAGACTGCTTGCTATGCCATCATGTACAGCAGCGATCTGCCCTCCCCCTGCCCTCTCCATCTGCAGCGTGCAAGAAGTAGCAATTAGCCAGCCTGGGGGAATATTTCTGCCTGGGCTGAATGACACCCTGAGCCCAAAAAGTTCAGGTGTGAGCCCCGTTTTGTAGGAAACCTGGCTTGGGTTCAGCCGGCCAGCGGTGAGTTGAAGTCTAAGGTCAAGTTGAGTTTGCAAAGCAGAGAAACGCGGCGAGCAGTGGCGTGAAATCACACCCCGAGTGCCCCGATCCCGGAGTGGTGGTCGAGCCACACGCTGGGCTCTGGGACACCAGGTCCTGGGCTCTGGCCCATCTCCCACTCAAAGATGTGGTCCTGATTTTGGAGACCTGATCCCGAGCTTGGCTCGCCTCCAGGATGGAGGAAATGACTCAAGTGACTCTGGCAGCAGCGGTGAAGAGGAAATAATAAAGAAATCCTTGAAAATAAAAAAAAAAGACACTATCATTAGCAAAGGACAGTGAAAGCCCGGCAGAGTTTTTTATGGGGTTTTTTTGGTATGGTCCCTATCCCAGCTGAACAATCAAACCCAGAGGGAAGCAGCACATTGTTCATATTCTTCCTGCACCAAGGGGCTGGACTATGGACCAGGACTCGGCTGTGCAAGGAGCTGTACAAATCCAGAGGAAAAGGATTGACCTTACACCAACGGCAGCTTTTACCTTCTGTGTTTAACACAGGAGACAGCAGATGGATTCAGATTTAAGGACAGACAAACGAATACAAGATTTCAGTGACAAAGCCATCTGTCTAGCCAAAGTCACCCACTTCTGTAGTCTGCGAGGCTTGGATCCACCCACTTGTGTTGTAGAGCCAGACTCTAAGCTCAGTAATTTTGCTTATGGTTGAGTGTGATGTCTGCTTTACGGGGAGATGTATTATGCCCTAGGGGTACGTACTGCTCTGCGTTAATTGCAAATGCAGAGCAGGGTTTGGTTCTGATTTTGTCATCTATAGTCAACATGTCCCAGGCAGATGCTCAACAAGCCTTGGTTCATTTGTGTTTAGGGCTTGAGTGATGGATAAGCAAAGCAGATCTTCAGGATACCCTCATGAGTTGACATGATGGCAAAAGGACTGGTCCTTCTCAGGACCTTCTGAGGTCTTACCTCTTCTTACCCACTGCTGCCTGACCAGTGTCTTCTCCTGAAAAGGCCCTGCAGGAGCACAGTTAAATGAGGCCTTTGATATTTTGGTGCAATGTGCTGTTCCAGCTAGAAGTGAGGTGAAGTTCCCTGCTGTGCCATGAGTTCGCTTTTTGTTTTTGTGTGCTTGGACATGAAGAACAGGCTGCTCCCCTACCCATTCATCCCAGTTCAGTGTCTCCTCTGAGCTCCTGCACACCGGGAACTGGCTGGGACATCTTGAACGCACTTGAGGGCACGTGGCCAAAGTAAGGGAACACCGTTTGGGGCATCAGAAACAAGCCAGCCAAGAAGCTCCCATCACCTTTGGGGTAAGCTCGCTTTGTGGAGGTGCTTGTGTCTGTGCATCGACCCCACAAGCAAACTCTGGACCAAAGACAGAGCCCCGGGTGCAGGTCAGGCTGCCTCCCTTCCTCCCTACCCCTGCCATCCGCAAGGAGCTGGCTAACAAAATGAAGCTGCAATGGCTCCATCTCCACGAGTCCCTAATTTCTGCTTATGGAAACAAATGGTCCAGTGGGTGATAAGACCAATCACTTCTGCTGGTTTGACCTGCTGGTTGGAGGGGGCTTTGCATGCCGAGGGATCTTCGGTTTTGGTAGGGCTTTGTTTTCATGTTGTTGTTTTGACATGTGTCATTTTTGATGCTAGACGTCGGCGGAAGCAGCTCCACCATCTGTGTGTGACAGGACGAGGCACGTGCAGGGAGCTGGGTCCAATTCTGGCAGAGCCTCAGAGGCTGCAGCCTGGGACAGGTTTGCAGAAGCCAACCGGGAGCCTGTGCAGCGTCTCAATATTACATTCAGGAAAGGCGGTAGCTTCTGCTTCCAATGTGTTTCCTTTGCTGTCCTCCCACCCTCGTTCCTCCGAACTCCTCATCATAATTTTTACAGCACAGCTGACAATTCCCTCCTATATTTTCTGTCCCTGAGAACTGCCTGTTCAAAGCGCCAGCGAGAACTGCCAGGTATTTAGACCGAAGGCTCTCACAGGTACGGCTTAAGAGCTCTTTCACCACTATTTACCCGCTTTTTTGTGTGGTTTGCAAAGTATTTGAATGGGCAAAGGCATATGCACCCTCTGGGCTCCTGGGCTTTTTATGGAAAGAGCATCAAAAGCTCCAACCTTTCAAAGCTGTGCTGCAGAGCTTCTTGCGGAGTCATCGCTGTCCTCTGCCACATCGCTGGCAGCTATCATCTCGTTAAAAAACAGGTTCCCATTATCTCTGACTCGGCCAGGAGTGTTACAGGTGCCTTGCTAGTCCTGCACGTGTTTCTCCTGCAAATGCATTACTTTCCTTTGGTCTGGCTGATTTTCCATCCCTTCCCACAGTCATTCATTGATTCTTTTAAGCAAATTGCAAAGCAAACAAGCAAACAGAAACAAACCAAACCACAACCCCCAAACACAACGTGAAACACAAAATAAAAACCCCAAGCTTCTTCAACCTGAATAGTTTAAAGCCAGAGAATATATTAAAAATTTCCATCATGGAAATTTCCTAGCTCAGCATGGAGATTTCCCAGTATATTAGACTCTTCTGTTTTTCAAGGCTGCAAGCAAAGAATGGAAATTTCCAATTACTGCATCAAAGGCTGCTGCTCTCCTGACAGTCTGCTTAGCAGGGGTCATCTGCTCCTGTAGGACATTAAATAATTTAAGGGAGGGACAGGGAGGATTTTCTCAGCTGCACCGTTTCCTGCATGAGGCACGAGCATTTCCTCCGGTGCTCCGTGGAAGGGAAGGAGCCCGGTGGCCCGAGCAGGAGCTTGGGGGTCAGGACTTGGGGAGGTGCTTCTCCCCCATCCTGGTATGCTTGGTGTGCAGAAGTGGGACTCGGGGGACCCCGGGCACCTTCACCTTTACCGGAGCTGTCCAGACCTTGACCCAATGCACAGTTGACTTCCCACCACTGAGATGCACGTGCAGAAAGCTCCTCTCTGCCGATGGATCATCGTTTTTTATTCCTACCAGTGCACTTGATAGAGGAGAGGAGAGGAGAGGAGAGGAGAGGAGAGGA
>NW_009258662.1:2542879-2550380 GCF_000687185.1 Egretta garzetta
GGAGGGAGGGGGAGAGGGGGGGGGGGGAGGAGGAGAGGAGAGGAGAGGATATGCCAAAGCAGGGAGGAATCATACTGTTCCCCCCACTTTGTATCAGTCCCCCCCAGGACCCTTGAACTGCAAAAAAAAGCTCTGCTGGCCACTTCTAGCCAGGTTGTGCATGAAGGAAGTCAAAAAGGCAGGAGCACCAGCCCCTGCTTCCATCTCCAGATTCCACCATGGGTTTGCAGCATGGGGTGAGCAAAACAGGCCGAGCCTCTGCACAGCGGTTGGCAAAGTTGGGTGATAGCTCCTACCAGGCAGCGCATTGTAGGGCTTAATCAGCTTGTGCTTGTAGATGGCGTTGGAGTTCCCAGCTGAAAGGTACTGCATAAAAGTGCAAAGTAATGCCATTACACGGTGATTTTCTTTAACAAGTCTCAGTGCTGCAACATGAGAAATGTTCAGGATGATGCCATTAACGGTAGCCAGCTCATCAACCTTGGCAAAAGCAGTGGGGAAGGAGGAAAGGGAGAGAGTGAGGAGAAATGAATACATATGAGTCCTAGGAGAATTCAGATTTGGATTTGATGTCTGATGTTTTACAGGCCATGTCTTATCTGTATTTGTAAATCTGTCTCCGGGGCATTTATGGGAGGTCTCTTGTACTACTACTTTTCTGAACTCGGGTAGTTACAGCGTGGTTTTTGTGGGTCCCAGCTCATTTCAGAGGTAATCATGTGAGCCAGTTTATTTAAAGGAGGAAGTAGATCTGAATGGTCTCCAAGCTCAGAAACATCTCTTGTGAGCATGAGTCTGCAGCAGTAACTGTCTGTACTTTTGCAGCTTCTTGCATCCAAGCAATTCAGAACTTTTTGCAAAGCAGAGCTGAACTTCTTTCCCTTATAGCGATGGGGAGACGAAGAGAGAAAAAGTCATTTGTCTCAAGGTTTCTTTGTGAGTTATGGATAAAACATGATTAGAGGCTTGGTCTTGAGGCATGTTGGCCCATATACCTTCTATATCTTTTTGGTTTTAAAAACAAGTCAGGCTGATTGTAATCAAGCCCAAGACCAAGCATTTGTAGCATCCAAGAATCAACATGGGTCACGGAGTTACAGAACAGAGTAAAATGAGCTTTTCTGTGAGTCCATTCCCAGAATACGTTTCAGAAAATACAGCTGTTGTTAAGGGGAACATCAGTGTGAGTCAGGTATGTGACAAGTTTCAGGCAGGCAGCAGGAAAAACATCCGCAAGCCTTCTAAAAATTGAAGGAGATAATTTCTGACACAAATAGTCCTCCGCCAAATATGAGCCAAATGGTTCAAACCTCATTATGACAGATAAAATTATATTTATCACTGGAGTGGAAGCTGGTGGCTGTTCACAGACTTGTGAACATCACCTGTGACAGCGTTTGGTATGAGCCAAGAGAGAACGGACTCGAAGAGAGATGCAGCAGCTGGTGGCACAGTAGGTTTCCCAAAGCTGTGGAGCGAAATGGGATAAAACATTGAGATTAAACCCCCTGGATGGAAATGGGAAGGCTGTGAAGATGAGTTTTTTGGGGATGCCCAAAAAACTACAGTGTTTGGCGTGGTGCTCATCTTGGATGAAGAGCAAGATGAAAGCAGCAAGAAGAAATAAATAGCAGTATATAATGAACAAAAAGCAGGGGAATGAGGGGACACAGATACCAGTTAGAAGGCATCATGTAGCAAATAATTAGGGAAACCATAGCTGTGAGAGGCAACTTGGTGGTGATTGGGCTGAGGAGGATAAGGAAGATAAGGAGAGGTATTTAAGGTACCTGAGGAGCAAAAGGAGTCCTTGTAATGGAGATGCTAAATCATTACTGAAAGGGAAGAGGGCTATCAAGCATTACTGTCTGATCCAGCTACCTATTTTGCCTTTCTAAGCAGTTGATGGAGAGAGACAGCTCTTCTGGAGGGTGATTCAGTCGCTCCAGAGATGGGTGGGATGAGTCGCTTTCTAAAAGCACTTCCCTCCATTGACTAGAGAGGGGGAGGCTAGACACTTGGCTCACACCAAACACCTGACTTTTTGGCAGCTAAAATTAGGTAAGATGAATCTCATCTGTTGGTAGCACCAAGGAGGATATTGGATACCTACTACAAACCAATATTTTTAGATCAGTCGGCTAGGAAATTTGCATCAAGGGGTCCTTAAGAGCTGCCTCCGTAGGCCTCTGGACTGCTCGTGTTAATTTTATTGCAAGATTTAGCATATGGAGGAGCTCCTCAAGGCCAGGAGAAGATATCATGTTGATGAAATGGCAAGTAGGACAGCACAGATAACTATAGGCATGACGAGATCCCATGCAAAGCAGTGGAAGTGCGACATACAATTCAATCCATATGGAATTAAATGGCAAGAATATAATCAACGTCAGTCAAGTTGGTTTTGATAGAAAAACAGTATTGTCAAGTGAGCCTGGCTTATCGTTCTTGAATGAGATTACAGATTTGCTTGATAGAGGCAGCTACGGCTGTACAATATGCTCAGGCTTTTGTCCTCGTACCCCATACTCCATACTTGTTGGTGATACAGTTCCATTAAAAAACTGGCACTCTAAATTATCAAAGAACCTTTTGTAAAATGGATTAAAAACTGGCTGCCTGGCAGACCTCAAAGACCAGCCTCAGCTGGGAATTAGCACCAAGTGAAATGTTGAAGGAGAGGTGTCACAGGGATCAGAAGGAGGTCTGATGGTAAATATAAAGCCACTGCCGGCGCTGTGCCACTTTCAGATGACACACGGGTGGACGAGTAGTCTGACCTGGGCTCCCCATGCAAACTGTGCTCATTCAAACACTTGCCAATGGAAAGTTCTCCACCTAGGGAGAAGGACGGCAGGTCATCCCTGTCTACTGAAGGATTATGCTCTGAAAAGATTAACTGTGGAAATCATTCAGGAGACAAGGAACTCAATATGATCTCCCAGTGTGAGACCGATTAAAATGGCTAATGCAAACCTTCTGTAAGAAGCACATCCTCCTCTCTGCACATGGTGGGCAGCTCTGCCCAGCTTGTGGTTGTGAAACGATGCTGCAAAAGGGGTAAAAGGAACAGAAGAGAAACATTGCATCCAGAGAAGGGCACCGGAGCTGGGGAGGGGTCTGGAGCCCCAGGCTGCTGGGGAGCGGCTGGGGGAGCTGGGGGGGTTCAGCCTGGAGCAGAGGAGGCTGAGGGGAGCCCTCATCGCTGCCTACAACTGCCTGAGAGGAGGGGGGAGCCGGGGGGATCGGGCTCTGCTCCCAGGTAACGGGAGATGGGCCGAGGGGCACCGGCCTCAAGTTGTGCCAGGGCAGGTTTAGATTGGACATTAGGAAAAATTTCTTCACCAAAAGGGTTGTCAAGCACTGGAACAAGCTTCCAGGGAAGGGGTTGAGTCACCAGCCCTGGAGGGATTTAAAAGACATGGCACTTAGGGACATGGTGGTGGACTTGGCACCAGACTTTACAGCTGGATTTGATGATATTAAAGGTCTTTTCCAACCTAAATGATTCTACGATTCTATGATCAGTGGCTGGAGGCAAAGCTTTGGAGGGAGAGGTGCAGAAAGCTCTGGCTTTTTAGCTGGTTGGAAGCTAGGCAGAAGAAGATTGCTCTTCATATGCACTTCCACGGGATGTGGGATGCTAGGCTCTCACGGGCTCTTTAAATATCAGAACAGTCACAGCAAGTACTGATGACTCAAAGTGGAAGCCAGACAAGCTCAAATCAGAGAAAAGCATCAAGAGTGCAGTGGGAAACTTGATTTACCACTGGAACGAGTGGTGACGGGAATGGTGGCTCCTTCATTGCATGATGCTTTTCTGGGCTGGAACACATGCTTCTGCTGGGTCTCTTCTCCCAAGTAATAAGTGATAGGACAAGAGAAAACAGCCTCAAGTTGCACCAAGGAAGATTTAGATTGAACATTAGGAAAAATTTCTTCACCGAAGGGGTTGTCAAGCATTGGAATGGGCTCCCCAGGGAAGTGGTTGAGTCACTAGCCCTGGAGGTATTTAAAAGATGTGCAGATGTGGCACTTAGGGACAAGGTGGTGGAGTTGCCAGTGCTAGGTTTACAGTCCTATGGGCCCCCATGACGGGTGAACCAGGGAAATGCATCAGCTCATCATCTCAGAGAGGCCCAACCAGATGATCTCATGCACCATCCATGACACTGACTTTGAACTCCTCGCATGCCTCCCCAGGCTGGGGTGCTTGCCAAGCCGGTCTCCCCTCGAAGGCGAGCTCTGCGTCAGCAGAACAAGCCGCGCCGAGCCAGCAGTGCCTCCTCCAAGCCAACTGTGCGCCACTCACTTTTGGGATTTGCTCCAGTACTTTGGGCTTTTTAACATTTTCCTGCTCCTGGTCACACGCCTCTGACAAGGACCTGACTCACGAAGGGATGCGCCTCGTGTGCATGACTCCACCTGCCTCCCTGACCCGTTGCTTATGTGCATCTAATGACTACTCGGTGATTTCAGGGTTTGGACATTTTCCTTGCACCGGCTCCGGCTCCGATGACTTCAGCCGTAATTCCACCGATTGCTTTTGCCAGCGGCTGCTGCAGACATTTCAACACCGGCAGCTGTTTGGCAACATCTTGTGCTTCTGCCTTTGGGATGAAGGATGCCGACCACACTGTCTGCGAAGTTTGGGGTTTGCAGCCTGTGGTTGGGGTGGTGACACCAGTAGCGGTGCTGCCAGCCCCCATCTTGTTGCCAGCCAGATGACTCCTCGTGACTGCTCAGCTCAGCAGGGGATGAGCCGTGCCACCTCCAGGCTGAGCACGGGCTGCAGAGGGAGGATGCTTTTCAGAGTGTTCTGCCTCAAAAAGCACCTTTCCCCCCAAGACTCTCCCACTGCGTGAAGAACTGGATAGCTCAGAAGATGGTGGCATCACCAGGTCCATCTTACAAAGCGGGATTTAGCCTCCTCACAACTTGGAAAGGAGACCTGCAAGGAGCAGGCAGGTGCTTTGGGAAGTGCCGTGTATAAACCTCCAGGTGATGCTTTTCTTCTGATGGGAGCTTACGGAGCCGGGGTCGGGGAGGGAGATGGCGTGAGGTGTCACAGCCAAGTGGAGGGAACGTGCTCCACTCTCGCTATGTCCAGCGTGTTGGGTGGTAGCAAATCTCTGTGCTTGTCCCCCTGCGTGTGCCTCAGTTTCCCTCTCTATAAAATCTCATGCTACAACCCAAGAGTATGGTGATCCCCAGAAAGCAGTGCTAGATATAAACAGCTGCATCTTACAGGTGAGGTAGAAAAGAAATGTGCTGCCTGTGGACTTCAGAAGGTCTTGCTCTTCCAAATCTTCTTGGCTGGACCTCCTCATTTCTTCAGGCATGCTTCGGATATGTGGCCACCCAGGTGCAATTTCTCTGCAGCTCCTGTGAGGGAAGGTAAGGGGATTTTCTCCCTGCCATGCACAGGCAGGTTCTGTGTTGTCTCATTGGAGGTACCACCCAGCATGGTGGAGGGTGGAGACCTTCTGTGAATAAATCTAATCCCATAATTAACCACTTCAAATAATGAAGAGAGAGCGGGATAGTTCAGTCGAACCTTTCACACTCGAAGGATAGCATTTTATGGGCAGTAACACATTTTCCAGCTGGGACCTACTTTGGACTTCCAGGAACTAATGTAATATAATATAGTATGATATGATATGATATGATATGATATGATATGATGTGATATGATGATATGATATGATATGATATGATATGATATGATATAAAATGCCTTCATGCCAGCCAGTTATACTTTTAAAACAAAGTAAAAGATGTGCCACATGAGATGGTAAAAATTACTCCACTAGCACAGCAGATGCATTGCACAAGGGTGCATATGTGGCGGGGCGGGCATCGCATACATGTGATGCCCAGAGAGTGATGCAATCTGAGGCCTCTTACAGCTTCACTGTCTCATGCAGAAAGAGAAGTCTGCAGAAAGCATCCAAAAGTCCTGGGCTGAAATCCCAGTAAAGCTGGTGGCAGGATTTCCATTCATTTTTGTATAGCCAGGACATCTCCCTCCGAAAAAAAACTGCTGTGTCCATCTCCAACTTCTCCTTCTATGTTATCCATAAAGAGGACACAGGAACACCTGTTTTGCTCACAGGGCTGTGGGGCAGTTTAGCTCACCCATATTTGCACGGTGCATGGGCATCGTCTGTTGAAAGCGTCAAAATAACCTCGTTATTGTCTTTATTGCCTGAATTGCCCATGCTGTAAAGGCTAGAAGCAGATTCATGCTCCCAATCTGTGCTGTTGCCATCAGATGTGAAGTTTGTTGATGGTGTCCCGTGTCCCTCTCTCCATCCTCGTGCTTCATCTATGACTACAGTACCCAAGCACCTTCTGCAGCCAATGAGTATCAATAATGAAACCGGTGGTGGCTTTTCCTGGAGGCTCTGTTGTTTCCTCTGTCCTGCCTAGGGCTCAGGTGTAGATGCCTGGGCTGGAAGGGGAGCCAACCATGTGCCATTCTCACATGGGGGTCCATCTGCACACCTGCTAGCCCTCTGGACAACTCACAGGTTCTACCACTCTACAATTTCTGGTCCAAAAGCAAAGTATAAACGTCACGTATGGTTTTTTTAAGACCTTTTCACCATGCAGGTCACTACTGCTCTATGTTCCTCCCGCAACTTGGGTTTATATCCTTGAAAATGCAACAAAACCAGGACTCAGACTGTGCTGGAGGGGTTTTCTCTGGGAAGGCTTTGCAGATCTTCATTGCCAATGGGCTGAGCTGAACTGTGTCTGAAAAAAACATTTCCAGATGGTTCCCCAATGAAACTCAAGGTGGTTGAAAATCCCCTCAAATCAGAGGATGCTGGGGGTGTCTGACACCCTCTCAACCGGACACGCAAGGGAGAGCCATTATCCGAACAGCATGTTGTGCCCATGTCTTCCTGAAAAGGCAGGAGACATTTGTGTTTAAAGCCAGAAATAACTTCCTAAGTGAAAGAACCGCCAATGCAGCATCCCTGCGACCCAGAGACCATAGGACAGAGCTCGAAAATCAACAGAAGTGGGGGAGAGACTTTTGCCATTGGACAAGTCATGGGCACCGGGCTGGGTGGTCAAAGCCAAGACGAAGGTGGCATCACAGGTGCATCACCCTGCAAATATGGGTCATGGCAAGGAGGGGAAACTGAGGAATGAGTCAGAGCCAGCTGCTGGGGAAGAAGCAACATGAGAGTCCTTTGTGCTGGGTCTACATCCCATTTCTTATCTAAAGCAGAGGATTTCCTTGCTTGGGTTTATAGCTAGTTCAGCGTAATCACCTAACGAGGTCCTGAAATCTTCTCTCTGGGGGTATGGACTTGAGTATTTGGAGCAGAAGGCTGCAATCCAGCCCTGGTGGGATCTCTCCCAGCCTTATATCCAGCGTCCTGTGTGTTCTCCAGGATCCCACATCTGACCCTGTGAGAGCTTCAGCACCCCCAGTGAAACATGGGTGTTATTCCCCATCCTCCATTCCTCCTGGAAGAGCCTC
>NW_009258662.1:2550390-2562436 GCF_000687185.1 Egretta garzetta
CGCTGCGAGCCTGGAGGCCATCACTGCAAATATTTCCCGGAGAACATCTTTAAGACTTCATTAATTGCCACTTGCCAAGCAAATCCTTGGCTAGGAAGGACTCAGGTAAGGTGCTGCAACTCTGCCCGCCGGCTTTTCGCATGCGGTAATCCAGATCCCACGCGTTATTTTAGCCGGACCGCTCCATCTTTGTGCAGCGCGGAGGTAAATACTGCCAGGAGTTTGTAAGTTTTAATATTACTATCTAATCGGAGCCAAGATTTTAATAGTTCAGCGTTCAGGAGTGTTAGAGGAGCCCTAAATGGCCGAATTGTTACTTGCACTGAAAGAAGCAGGCATGGTGTTTCCAATTATTCTTCATTTCAGACAACAGCTAGCTGTTTTGGTTTATTGGAGCAGTTGCTGGCTAGAGGAACAATATTGAGCAAACGGTGCTGAAAAAGGCTCAGTGTAAGGCAACAAATTTTTCTGACATAGACCCAACCTTACTTTGGAATATTGCTGGCAAGTCAATAATAGGTACAGCAGAAATCAATCGGTAATAATGCTGCAAATGAGGCAGGGAGCACAAAAAGTCCTTTCAGCACCATAAATAAATCCCTGTCTGTTCAAACAAGTAGCATTTATGACATGATATGGAGCTTCCAAAAGCAGAAATTTGGGCAAACAGAGAAAGATGTTCAGTTTATTAAGCAGAGTAACTGAAAAAGAAATAGGCAACCTTTCTTCTTTTCCTCCCCAACACCGCAGAGGTAAAATGTTAGAAGCAAAAAGCAAGCAAAAGGATCATAGAATCATAGAATCACTTTGGTTGGAAAAGACCTTTGAGATTGTCAAGTCCAACCTTTAACCTACCCCTGCCATCCCACCACTAAACCCTGTCCCTAAGCACCTAATCTATCCTTCTTTTAAATACCTCCAGGGATGGGGACTCGACCACCTCCCTGGGCAGCCCATTCCAGAGCCTGACAACCCTTTCTGTGAAGAAGTTTTTCCTAATGTCTAGCCTAAACCTGCCCTGGTCTGAAGCTAAAGCATCTTACAGAGAGATGCAGCTGGGGGGAGGCAGTCTCCTGCTCAGAGAAGATGCTCTCTTGGGCATAAAATTATTTTTAGGGTACAAACCTACGGTACGAGCCTATGGAATTTAGCAGGAAATTATACCTTTCTGTTGAGCTCATAGATGATATTAAATCAATGCAATAGAATTTTAGAGGTTATTAAAAACTCCACAAAAATTAAATTATTCTCTGTTTAACTCTACTGTGTTTTAAAATAACTTCCATAAAACTGAGTTAAATTTCTACTGACTCCCACTGCTTTCTTTCCTTACCCAGTTCTACAAGACTTTTCCCATACAGGTGTATTACGCAACATTAAAATTACAGTTGATTTTCATTTGTAAGTGGACTGTCTTTCAGCTATTTTAGTCTTTATTAAAATATACAACTAGCTAGTACTAAAAAATTGGTAGCACGACAGAAAAATCCTAGAAAACATTCACAGAGGCATACTGGAAGAAAGGCATTCTTGAAGTCACTTAACATCTTTTGAAATTGTAGGCTTTAAACCTTGGAAGGTCTGGTATCACCTGGATACTGAGAAACCTAAGGGACAGTTCAGAGCGCAAACAGGAAAAGGCATTAGAGCAAATAGGAAATTTTTTTAATGTATGAGGCAGAGTAAGCAAACCTCCTAGGAAAGCGGTAATCTTACAGCCCATCAGAGAGTAAAAGGAGCAATTAGGATGTTGCAGAGAAGAGAAATTATTTCTTTGTGTCTGTTTCCAACCCAGAGATTGTCACTGAAATACTTGTTCTGTGCTTGCTCTTTGCATGTAATAAATCTGGGAATATTGTCAAAGAATTAGGCTAAGCCCATGCTTAAACATTTTGCTGGAATAACAGCGTCAGCAAAAGCCCATGTGCTTTTTATATTATACCAGCAAAAAGTCAGCATAATGCAAAAGACATCTTATTCTGCTAGGGGAAGCTTGTTTACCCCAAATTAACAAAAACTAAAGTGTCGACAAAAGACAAGTATGTGTAATATCTCCATTAAGGATGCACAGTCCCTGCCTTCCAGGATGGGTCATGAAAGAGCTGCAGGGCTGAGCAGCTCCTTCCCCATCAGTGGCTTTTGATCTGCCCTGCAGAAGGGTTGGCTAGCCAGGAAGAGCTGGTGCTAGCCCTGAAGGATGTCCCTTGATAGCGGTTGACTGCGAGGCGTGTAAAGAGCAAGGAGCCAGCCCAGGACTCGCAGAAGGAGCCAGGGGTGAGAGCATGAGGAGGGCGTTCATGCTGGTGCTACCTGATGGGGCTTGCTGTGCTACGCCTGGTCCTCTTGCTACAGGGCTTGCTATGGTATGGTCCTGGTCCTCTCCTACCACAGAGAACGCTGTGGCTTGGGTGTCCTTTGCACAGAGGACAGGCTGGTGCATACGTTGGTCTTTCCTGGATATGGATTTAGGATCCAGCCAGAGCTGGCTTGTCTTCCTAGGCCTGGAACCACGGAGCTGGTTTCTCAGTACGGGCACCGCTACTGAGCTTTTCCAGCATCAGAGCACCCAAGGCTGAGCCTCATTCCATATGGTGGATGTAGAGAGGCAGGCATCAGTTCAGAGCATACGCCCATAATGCCTAGCCCCGGTACATAAAGGACCTTTTTGAATGTTTTCAAGTGAACCACATCAACAGTCCACAAGAAAGAGAAGGCAAATGCCCTGGGCTTATACACGTTGCCTGGGGCTCTGCTTTGGGAAAATCCCAACTACCGAGCATTTTCTAGTACCTCTCTCTGAGTGCTGGCAACCCTGGCTTATCTAGACAAGACGTATGAGAGCAGAAAAAGAGATGCTGGAAAAAAAGGATGAATTAAAGAACAAGAGGTCTTTAGGACTGCCTAATGTACCTCCATGTATTCTGGAGAAAATTAGCTACAAAGCGTTAAGCCACTTGGAACTATATGCCTTCTTTGCGTTAAAAATCTGTGACAAATCAAAGGACTGGAGTACACCTCAGTGATGCCTCTTGACAGCAACTACTATGGAAGAACAACCAAGTAACAACCATACTGGATGTGTTCACTGGTCCCAAGTCCAACCAGCAGGACCCGGCCACCAGGATAAACTCTTCTACTCTCCAAAACAGGGACCTTATAGTCAAACCGCCCATCGGGAGTGTTAAGCTCAGGACTGTGCCCAGACATGATCTGGGAGAGCATTCGTTAGCCTCAGCCGAAATTATACCAGTGACCACACTAAAAATTTAACAGTGTGGGCAACGCTTGACCCTGTGCCCTGGCCCTCCTTAGTCACTAGTGTCGACGTAGCTGCTGGATCAGACCAAGGTCCAACCAGTCCAACAGACGACCTCCAGCGATGCTCCTATGTGCATCCCCGCACCCATGGGGCTGTTTGCAATGAGCAAGTCTCCACCCAGGAGACATTTGTGACTGTGGGGTCTGTCTCACGTCCTGCAGCATTGCGCAAAAACAGGAAAGCCATGCAGTCACCGTGGCTAAAAGTAAATCCACGATTAGCTAATATGTTTTGCTGCAATAATAACACAGTGATGTCTGGTGCTAGCTCAATAGCCAAAAATGACTGGTGATAGTTACACCCTGTGCTTTGCACAGAACAATAAATAAATGATCCAACAAAAATGCCTTGCTTGGTTTGTCCCGTTTGCTTGCTAAGGTGCAGGCAGAAGTGCCGGTCCCAAGCTCCTGGGGGCAGGACTTGTCATGTTTTAGGCTGAGACTTCCATCATCCCCCATTCATCACTGTCCTCAGTGGCTTTCAAAAATCTCAGCTATGAAGCAACTATCCCAAGTGAGCGCAACATAAATAGTTGTGCTGGTAAAGGCTCGGCTTGTGCCCCGCGTGGTCACTGCTTACAGCAAAAGGAGCTGCAGGGGTACGCGAAGGAGACTTTTCTGAGGTGCATCATACGCCACACCTCATGGTAGGGACAGCTTGCATCCCCCAGCGCTGCTGTGGAGTGGGTGGGGAGGGTAGAGACGTGGCCCTGAACTCTTTCAGGGTGCACCATGTCCCTCCACCAAGACCAGCATGCTGGGATCCCATCTCTTTCCACAAAGTAGAGTCTATAAAGGAGAATAACAAGAGCCTGCTAAACCTTTTCCCCTCCTGTTTCCAGACAGAGAGCGCTTCCCAAAGGAGCCGGGCTGAATCTGGCCCAACATGAATGATGTGGCTTTTGGCTAGCCCTTTTCACCTGTGACTCTCAAAGCATTTGGCAAGGCGCTCTCTTCGCTTTCCTGTAATTGCAACAATCTAAGCAACGTGCATAATGATTCAAAGTTTTTATAATTACATACCTTTGTCCAAAGAGCATGGGACAAACCCATCTATCTGCAACACAAATTAATTCCCCCTCATTAAGGTTGCAGTCATTAATCACACAGAAAGAAAATGCAGAAGACTTCAGATGCTCTCCCAAGAAATTGTTGCTGTCATTCACCCAGCCGGTCAGGATGTGACGAGCAGTATCAGTTACTCAGCAACTGACCTGGCATTGGTCTCCTTTGATTTAAGGTCCTGTAGACTCACTTGAACTTGCATGCAGAGGTGAGTTCTCCTAAGGACAGAGAGAGTCTCCTCTTGGAAATGGAGTATTTCTTGTGAATCCTGGAATTCCTTTGAATTGGAGGGAGGATTTTTTTTCCAACAGGGAGCTGACTGCTTGTGAATCAGCCTTCTGAAGAAAAATTAAATTTGCTGATAATTTAAGGTTTAGCTAACGGACAGGATGACCTTGTGGCAACGCTGTGATGCAAGCTTGACGTTTTCAGGTTATAAACCTCAAGCAAATGAAAGGAGAAAGAAGAATGGCTTCGGAAAAGTTCCATCGGGCTGTAAGTCAGAGGCTGTTCCACAACATTTTATCTCTGAAATGTCATGCTGTACTGGCCTCAAAGCAAGAAGAACAGACGGTTCATCTAATACAATTATTTTAGGATCCTTTCATCATAAACAGTGTGCATGCCAAAATGAAAACGTATCATGGGAAAGCATTTCTCATTGAAGCCTGAATCTCCTCCCTAATGTTTATTCTATGTCATGGAGAACACTAGGGGCCAAACACGCTCTGGGTTAAAAACACTGGCATCAGTTCTTGCAACACAAATCTGGCAGGGATTCAGGACGTGACAGCCGAAGGAGGCTGCAATCTCCCTTGTACCAACAAACCCGTTGATGCCTAGTGCCGGTGAGTGAGGAAGGGGGCTGATGAAGAGAAATATGAAGCATGCCATGGAGGCTCGCTCCCTTCTGCAGCTGCTGGCCGGCATCCTGGATCCCCGCTGGGGCAGTGAAGCCGTGTCCCAAGTGCCTGCAAGGTGCAGGGTAGGTGGGCAGCAGCAATATCCTTCTCTCGTTTTGATATAAACCCCTGCGTGCGGGTGAGTTGTACCTCCTTGGAAGGGCTCATTGAATGACACCCGGAGTGGCAAATCAATCTCTTCTCCATTTTCAGGAACGTCACAAAGTCTTTTTTCCTGAAAAAAAAAAAAAAAAAAAAGCTTTCAGTGCTATTCGTTGAGTTGGGCTTGCTGCAAAATTCTCTCATTCTCAGCACATTCTCATTTAAGTGGATTATTTGGGCTGTTTCATTGCTTGCATGCTCTGGGCCACTGTCTTCCACCTTGCAAACATGCACTATACTTTTAATAACAGTGATGCTGCACTTTGTTGTGTTTAAATTCCTCTTATTTCCTCGCTGCCCTCCTACCATGGGTCTGGTACGACTGACTTCCATGGCATCTGCAAGTGTATCAGTGACAATGTTTATCATTGCCTCTGGGTCAGTTCTAAAGGCACTGAATGATCCAGGGTCCAAAATAAATAAATGGAAGACTTCAGTATCTCTGGTCTAACTGAATTTCAAATTACATTATAAGATCTCTTGCTGAAATAGTTTTTAATCCACTTAGTACACCAGATTAGGTTTTGTACCATTTTTCTTTAATTGGGACTGTGTTCAGGAGCTGTTCGGTAACTTTGAGAAATCTAAATAATTTATAACAGCCTTATCTTTATTAACCAAACTTGCATTCTCATTAAAAAAAATTCATTTGTTTGACATGACAGGCTTTCCATAAAACTGCTCAGGCGTATCAATCAGGTTAGCATCCTTTAATTCATTACTAATCAGAGCCTATATCAGATTTTCTTTGATATTGGTTGGGATCAGTGTTAAACCAATGAATTCGTAATTACCTGGGGTGTTCCAATTATATGAAATAAAGTCTTCTGGACTCTGCACAGAGTAGTCTTACATATTTACGCACACAGAACCAACACGCGCAGGCAGTGTAGCAATTTTTTGGCAATCAGCTGGAATGAGCAGGACAGCAATACAACCACCCCAGACCAATCTGCACAGGACCCCAGCATCACACAACAATTTGGAGAGGGAAAGACCTTCAGGGATCTCCAGATTCCCCTCTCACAGCAGGGCTAACTTCACCCTTCAGTCAGATTTCTCAGAGCCTCGCCCAGTTGAGTTTTGCAAGGATGGAGATCCCAAAAACTCCTTGGACTCCTGTTCCAATAGTTGACCAGCTTCACTGTAAGTTTTTTCCCCCTAGTATCCAGTTTTAATGTCCTTTGCTGCAACTTGGGTTGATTGCCTCTTGTCCTATCACTGCACACCTTCAAGAAAACTCTGATAAGCCTTGTCATCCTAAGCCTGAGTAACTTCTGCTCTTCTGGGTCTCACCACGTGTTCTCCGTGGGCTTGGTGCTGTAGGTACATGCTGCCTCTGATGTGGTAAAATTCTCAGCTTCACCAGTAGCCCCAGTGATGAGGAACAGACTGCTCAGATACCGAGAACTACTTATTTGCTGTTCTCGGCCGAAACAGAGGTTGACAGCTATATTCATCTGGCTGAAATGCTGCCTAAGTCCTTGTACCTGCTCAGCAGAGAGTGCTAGTGAGTCTGGGGAGACTAAAGTGAAGTCTTGAGCAAGAGTCACCTCTGTCTAATTAACAAGAAAGAGGAGGTAGGTGGACGTAGGTGGAACTGCAAGCCTGCTGCTTATGTGACCTTGTGGGTTCGTGTTCTTCCTTCTTTAGAGATGTAATCATTTTATGAAGAACAGTGACCCAAAGAGCTGGGAACTTAATTTAATACATTTCATATGGGCCTGGGTTTGTTGTCTGATTTACTAAAAGATATCAACACAATTTTTGGTGGAAAAAAAATGCCATCTGTGTGCTGGATGCTATAAATCTCAAAGGATAAAGAGATGTTTCAATGCACGGTACACTCAGACCTTTTAATTGCCTTTCCTAAATGCCTGCTCGGTCTCCCACCGAGCTGGAGAGGGGTGCCTCAGCATGCAGGTGACCTCCGTAATGCTTACAGGAGCTATCGTATTAATCTACCACCCTAAAAAGGGTTTTAAATAAAGCCTCCTAGCTCCTCTTTAGATCTAGGCACTGGGGGACAAGAGGGAAGGAGATGAGGGGATGGGAAATGTCTTCCTTCATCCTTCTGGCTGGGAGTAAAAATCAGGGCAAGGACTGGCATGTGGCAGAGGTGAGGACGGATGGGTTTAAGAGACTAATTGGTTATTAATTAGATCTGCAATAATAGGGCAAAACAAGTAACGGTTTCCTCTCTGGCAAATGAGCCAAGAGTGCTCCGCAAAGAGGGACGGCACAGTAACTGCCTTGCAAGCCCAGCAGAAGGGCTTTAAACTGTGTTTGGAGGAGGCTGGCAACAAAAGTTCCAATGATGGAGCAAAGTTCCTTGTGGGAGGAGGAAACTGTTGTAGCTCTCTGAGATTAGACTCTGACTAATGGGGATGAGATTGCTGAGAATAGGAAGGTAGAGGTTAATTAAGCTGAAAGAGATAACAAAATGATGGAGCATCTTCCTCTGAGGAACGGAAGGAGCAAGGAAAGCACAGAAAGGAGAATGGACATTAAGCTGTACAAAGACTGGAAACAAGACTAGGAAAATTATGTCTGTAAAGGAGTAGCGTGACTATGGAGGACTAAAAGGAGAAAGACCAGGGGCAAAACGAGTTTCAATTAGGAAAGGGTATAGAGGGTGATAAAAGAATGCTTCATAAAGGTATCAGAAATAAGATGCAGGCAATGGAAATTATACATAACTGCATTAACGGAAAACGAGTGAGCAGAAATAACAACAAAGAAAAGACTGGGCCATTCATTATTTCTTGTGCTTTACCCCTGGAGAAAAAAAAAAAAAAAAAAAAAAAAGGAAAGAACAGATGATGAACTGCTATTTATCAGAACTACTTTTACCAAGGGGATAAGGCAATCCAAAATAGCAAAAGAAACGGTTAAAGTAATTCAAAGAAGTTAGACAAATTCAAGTCAGCAGGACTGGCTGAAGTTCCCCCTAGAGCACTTCAGGCACTAGCCAGAGCAATCTCTGACTCATTAGTAATTATCCGGGAGAGCTCATGGAAAGCAGGGGAGATCCCAGGGGAGGGGAGAAGGGCAAACCCAGCGCCTGTCTTTAAAGAGGGGGGAGAAGGACTTAGGCAATTCCCCAGCAGTCAGTCTAGCACGTAATACAGAAAAGTAATACAATAAACTTAAACCATCGGTTATTAAGCACTTGACAGACAACGGAAATACACAATCAACCTGATTGGATTTGTCATAAACGAGAGATGTTAAAACCATCTAATTTCCATCTTTGAACCCAACAACTGTGCTGTAGAATAAGGGAGAGGGAGTATATGTCATATATTTTGAAATAAGCAGGGGGTTTAACACCATTTCACATTACATTCCCATAAGCTGACCAGGAACTACAATCTCTCTGAAATCATCCTAAGATGTACTTGACAGAAAAAACCTGTATTCACACAAGAATTACTAATTCCTTCAAATTTAGAGGGCTTTCCAAATGGAGTCCCACAGGCTTTGCTCCTGGACCCGATTCTAGTATTTTCATTAGTTATTTGAATGACAAAATAAATAATATATAATTACTCTGGAGGATGTGTTCCAAAACACTGCTGGGAAATTGGAATAATAGTATAAAATCAACCAGATTTGGTTCAGTAAGGTCATAAGCAACTAAATATGTCAATGCAAAGGGGCAAATCGCTGGTCAAGCAGCCATTCCGGGGAAAAAGAGCCATGAACGAGATGCTGAACAGTACACAGGGGTTGCAGAAAAAGGCAAATCTCATTCTGGGGCGTACGAACAAGAGTGTAGTAGGTGAAACATCGGAAGCAATTATTCCGCTCTAATGAGGGCTCGGTTGGAATACCAGGTGTGGGATTGGATGTCGTGCTAGGAGAAAGTAGAAGAAAGATGGAGACAAATTGTAGAGGGGCTAGAGGAAAGCAACAAGGGTTATAAATGGTTCAAAAAATGTGGAGGTTTTTCTTTGCTTTTTCCAGAAGGGAAGAAAAAAAAATGCATGAGAAGATGAAAACTATTTTCTAAGACAGAGGAGACTTATAAAAAGGATATTGACAATTGCTCTGGGTACAACAGAACTAAATTGGCTTGATTTCCTGCACAGATCATTGTTACTGGATATCTGGGAAAGAAGAAAACCCCACAAATCAAACCTAAATGCTTCCTAATTCAAAGCAAATTTATTTGAATTAAAATTAAAAATTCTAAATTAATTCCTAAGTCTTCCTCTCTGGAAGTCGATTAGCCTCTCTCAGGGATGGTTGGATTCTGCTCAGGGCACCAAGGGGGATTCGCAGTCTCGCTCCAGCTCTCCATTTCCATGACTGCTCTAGGTGTGTCAATGCCTCCCTCTTCCCCGTGCTTGCCCAGAATGCAAAATATCAATGCAAATCTTGTGTTAGCAAAGCTTCAAACACACTGTTGGTGTTAATTAATGATCCAGCAACAGGAGGAAGCCAGTGATACCAAATGAAGCATGGAGCTTTCCCTGACCAATAACAAAATCAATCCTTCCTCCTGTGCGTTGCAGAGCTTCACCAATTTTCTTTTCTAATGTACCAGTGTAGCTCTATTCAAGCAGAAGGAAGAGCCTCCCTTTCTGCCCATCTCCCACAGACAGCGTGCGGTTGACAGGGGAGCAAATCTGGTGCTGCCGTCCTCGCTTCCAGGGGCTAGAAAAATTAGTGAGCGTGCTGGATTGCGAAGCAGTTGTCCAAACCCACACCTTGCATGGCAGGGAAGCAGAGAATTTCTTACTTTTCCCTAAGAAGGAACTCCTAATTTGCAAATAAAGGAATAATACATGGATAAAGTTTGCCAGAACGGTTGTTCAAGAAGGGCAGGTGATGGGGAAAAAGGAGGGAGTTCACAGGCTATCTGGAAGCAATATACTTTCTCTGAACTCAAGGAAGATTATGAAACAATCTGCTGGATGTCTCTGGGTAGAGATAAAGGATGAGAGCAATCAAACAAAACCAGCAGCAGGCTCATGCTAGAGTCTATTGTACATCAACTAATGAAAAAAGGAGATTGAGGAAGGGTTTTTTTTTAAAAAATAAAGGGGTCATGCAATGAACAAGTGCTGGTGGACCTGCAGGAAAATGATACGCCAAGGTCAAGGACATTGTGAATTTTAAAGTGGGAAGGAAGAGAAAAATAAGGAGAGGAGGAAGGAATTTAAGATTTTGACTGTAGCTCACCATAGCCCTTAGGGTCTTCAGAAATTTTCTGGTGTTCTTGCTGGTGTTACCTTCTCCTTTCTTAGACTAGCACCAAGTTCTGCATGATCATATGGCATGGACGGGTTTCTATGGGCATCTTTCTTCTTGTAAAACACTTTGTTTTTGCCATACAAGTAATGTGACTGCAGACTGAGCTTCTTAATGTAGATAGAGTCACAGAATCACAGAATGGTTTGGGTTTAAGGGACCTTTAAAGATCATCTAGTCCAACTCCACTGCAATGAGCAGGGACATCTTCAATGAGATTTGGTTGCTCAGAGCCCCGTCCAACCTGGCCTTGAATGTTTCCAGGGATGGGGCATCTACAGCCTCTCTGAGCAACCCGTGCCCCTCATCATAAACAATTTCTTCCGTCTATCTAGTCTGAATCTACCTTCTTTTGGTTTAAAACCATTACCCCTTGTCCTACCGTTACAGGGTCGATTAAAAAGTCTGTCCCTATCTTTCTCACAAGCCCCCTGCAGTGGTTTTGGGGAGGGAACAATGTCTGTCCTTATTTTTGGAGAGGGAACAACAGAGCACTGGTCAGCTCTACACGTTCTTGACAAGCAGCATGGAGAGTCACCAGTACCTATGAATTTGTTGCTGTATTTTACCTTGAATATTTACCAAAAGTGTGATTCTACAGGTTTTCAACTTAAAAATAACTTTATGGACCTTGTATGATGCTCATCGCATCCCCGTTCAGCATTCCCTTTCTCAAAGGGATGAAACAGAGGCAAAGAGTTTATATTTGGCAAATTTTGATAAGCCTCAGAGGGGTGAGACCCCCTTCGTTCACTGGAGAAATGAGGTGTAAAATCAATGTTTGCACGGTCTCTGCACCTCTCCGCTTGGTCGCCTGTGGGACGCTGGGGTGGCTGAAGCTAGCGCGCTTCACGTGTTGCTGAAAAGGCTCATGAGGAAATGATCAGAGAGGGTAAGGATGTGGTTAAAGCCTCGGTTTGCAAACTGGAGCTAATGTGAGGGAAGCATATTATGTCTCACATCCATTAAGGCCTCCAGCAATCACCTCCCACTAAGACGAAGGAGCAGCAGAGAAGAAATTGTGACTTCCTGAGTCCCAGTAGCTCCTGGAGCTGTTCCTGTTAATATTCAATTATGTGCTGCCCTGGACTTAGAGCGCTGAACTACGTCTCGCTCCAGCCCCGAGGCTCAGCTGCAACAAACACAGCTGCAGGAGGCTGAGCCACAGAGAGAAACAACCCCCAAAACAGGGTTATCACACCTCCAGCCGCCTGCGTGGAACCAGCACGTAGGAGGAACCATGCTGCCCACCCCCTGCCTTCTCCAGCTCCCCTCTCCAGGCTGCGTGGCTTTGGGGAAGAGGCTACAGGTAGGAGCTGGATGTGCTGTGAGCAGAGGGC
>NW_009258662.1:2562448-2567643 GCF_000687185.1 Egretta garzetta
CCTCTTTCCCCCCTCCCCGTTTTTTATCCTGGATGTGCTGATTGACCATATAGTGCTCTGCATGCCCTTCCTCTCCATCTCATACCATGGAGCTTCTGCTATGGCTTTGCCTTCACCTCACCCCCCAACCCCAGGTGCTCCCATCCTTGTTGACCCATCTGCCTTCTGATAAACCCCTTCCACTTCCAGATCATGGTATTAACTTGACATTTGCAAAAGGTCACCGTGTTTGTTCTGCCTGAGAGCTATATTGCTCACTCTTTTGTCTTTTTGCTTCGTAAGCCCTTCGAGGCAGAGGTTATCTCCTAGGCTATGACTATATAGCGTCCAGGAAAACGAGCCCCCTGATCTCAGTTGGTGTCTAGCAGCTGTAACAGCGATAATAATGTGCTCCTTGCTAGAGAGCCTGGCTCCAATTTTATAGATTAATCACCAGAGGTTAATAAATCTTAGCTTACATGTAAAAGTCTTCCTTCCAGAAGAGGTCCACACGCAGCATCTCATGGTAGAATAACTAATGCCTTCGTTTCAAATAGTACCAGTGCCAGATAACTCCTTACATTTCCAGGAGTCTGTTTGGACAGCGTGGTGTTGCTGGAGCACACGCCGTTTGCGACTGCTGTGGGAACAGATATGGGACGTAAAGGAGGTGGCACACAACCCGTATTTCATGCATCCAGTTTGTGCAGATGAAGGCACGGCTTTTTTTACCTTGCGGTTTGTCCCGCTGAAACTGTTGCATGGAACTAATGGCAATGGAGATGAGAGCCTATGTTATGCGTAGCATTAGGATAACTGTGCTGCAGTGGCTGGTCCAAGCAAAGCGCAGCTGGTAGTGAAAGGACACACAAGTTAAGCCTTTGCTCTCAGGTGAGAATGGGGCTGATCCCATCCTCCGGTCCTGACCTGACCGTCATCCCCGTGTTTGCCTCCCAGCAATGGCTCTCCCATAATCTCAGTTAGGCCGTCAGGAGGGCTCCACCCTAGGTAGGATCTCAGCACATTTCCTTTCTGTCCCTGAGGAGACACCCCAGGCTTGGCTCTTCCCAAGCATAAGCCAACTCTGAGCCTCAGCTACAGCGAGGCTACACCAGAAAGGTAGAGCAGGGTTGTAGGACTCAGCAGGCTCGAGCCTGACGCTGCTCTTCACTTAGTTATGTAGGCATCTCAGCGGCAACGCATCTACTGACCGTGTTTGGAAGAGCTGCCGATGGGGGATCTTTGCTTATAGCTGTGGTGCCAAGACCAACACAGCACTAGACTGACGAGCCGTGCTAGCTCTAAGAACAGCCCGACCCGGCTCCTCTGCCATGGTTTGCTTTGGGAGTGACACAAAAGCCAGATTGTTCCCCAAAACTACATAGAGGCATTCCCAGGTATTAATGTTTCCCTTGCATATGATGATATTCGGTCATAGAATCACAGAATTATAGAATCCTAGGTTGGAAGGGAGCTCAAGGCTCATCTGGTCCAACCTTTCTAGGTGAGAGCCCAGTCTAGACAAGATGGCCCAGCGCCCTGTCCAGCTGAGTCTTAAAACAAGTAGGAAAACTTGTTCCCTGTACTATCCTGGTTCCTCTGCTTTTCCATGAAACCCCTTGCCTGCCAGTGAAAACTCTACTAGGCAGGATCTGGCAGCACTGTGGCTTGGCATAGCTACGTATAGATTAACTGGCTGGTATGTATGGGCTGGGTTGCTGGAAGGTGGCTGCCAGCCCTGATGCGTTAGGGTTAAGTTCTGCTTCCATTTCTGATACGGGTCTCTCCCTCCCGCCCATGTGCAACTTGCAGGAATATAACTGTCTTTGAAATATCTGCTTTCTCCCAAATTAACCTGAAATGCCATTAATTGGTTCAGAAGCTTTTGGGAGAGAGGGATGGACACATACGTGAACAGAAAAGCAGCACAGCAGAACCTTTATTTCCTTAGGGAGGCAGCCCAAAGTAATACAAGCATTTATTCTCATCTGTTGCTGGGCTTACGACCCACACAAATAACAGGGAAAAGCCAGCAAGCAGCCGGCTGCAGAATGGGAACAGGGAAAATGACTCAGCAAGCTTGGCACCAATCTGGAGAAAATGCAGGTACATTATAACCTTGCTCGAGCATCGGTCTCGTCCGCGACATGACGTCGAAACGGCAGCTAGTGTAGGTATTTGCATCCGATGGAAACATTCCTTCTGATAAATGATTTAGCTCTGCTCTTGCAAATAGGTATATGCAGGAGCAGAGCAGGTGAGAGGCTCCCTTTGTATTTGCCGGCAAGGGAGAGAAAAAGTTCAATGAAAACCTCTCATTGCTTTTTAAATATCCTTTTTTTTTTTTTTCCCTATTATCGGTTGACAAATAGCTGCTAAATTATAGTCTCATGCTTTGTTCGTGTCGTTTTCCCTAAGATCAGTATTTCCTGCTACATCACCTTAGAAACTCCATCAACAAACACTCTGCTCTACATGTAAACAAAGCTTTATTTTACCCTATTTTTGACAGGAGCCAGTGTTTTAGAAACCAGAACATTTCAGGTTGTCTGGGCTATTTGCCTCAATTTCACAATTTGGTTTTGGTTTTGAGGGCCTGTCAGCATTGTTTATACCTAGAGCTGTTGGAGTAGTAATGTTTTCATGCGAGTGGCAAAGAAAATATATTACTGCAAATTGCTTTCTGGAATCAGGCTTCCTTCTCTTCTGTCGAGAGTCCAAATGAAACTGCACTTTCTAACACATGGGAACTAAAGAGTGAAACGAATTAGAAAGAGAAGTGAAAGGAGAAGATTCAGTTTCATTGACAAAAAAAATGAACAAAAAAAGAAGCAAAGACAACACTGAGAAGTAAGCAGGACCGTCTCCAAAGCTCCAGCTCTAATAAAACCCAAGAACGTTATCCCTATCAGAGGAACTGAAGAACTCTGCCAAGCCCTTTAACCGTTTCCTTGTGGAATAGCGTCGGATCTCATCCTGACCCCATGACGAGGGTCTTTTTTTTTTTTTTTTATTCTGCAAAAAATAGGACTGGAGCCCTGTAAAGTTTTCTTACTCACTTTCACCAGATGCGCATTTCCCAGGTCGCTGCTGTGAAAACACAAATTAATCCAACAGCAAACAGGGGATTTTATTTGGCAGTTTTAAAAACCTGCCCAGGAACCCCGGCTATTGAGCCTCCTGTGATCTGCCACAACAGAGTTCATCAGACAGGGATTAATTTTGAGGCAGATATCAAAAGCCTATCACATGATGAAGGATTTTCCTATATGTGCGCTTCGATGGGATGCTTTAAACCCTGTGCGTGCGCGTGTATATGCACGTGTGCGTGCACGCCGGTGTCTGTTCAAACCTTTTTCATTCACAGGCAGACAGAGCCTTAGGCTTCCTCAGGCCTTTCCAAGGAACATAAACTTGGGAGGGGGGAGAGAGGGAGATGATTCCTCTTTAAACCTCGCATTTTTGAAAGTAAGTTCTTGAAGGAAACGGACTGAGGCAGAAGGAGCCAAGATCCTAAAGATTTTATAACTAACAACACTTTTAAGAGGAGGCAGAACCCCTGCTCTTTCTTAGAGCAAAGACCTCGTCGCAAGAATTTAAAGCAAATTTGGGAAAAAGCGCCCTTTTTACAGAAATGCCTCGTTTCGCTTCTCTGCTCAGCTGTTAACCTAAAGCCTCTTGGCTTGACAAAATGCAATAAAGCTGCGTGATGATGCGCCGTCACCGCTGCCGCCGCCACTCTGCCTCCTGCAAATCTCCCAACATCGTGCACCCATCTCCCCGTCAAGAGCCCGGTAAGGGAGTGCTGCCTCCTCCTTCCAGCCTAAGCCCTGCACCAAACAAACTTACCCTGCAGCTTTGTAAAGCACGGCTCGGGTTTGCAGCGAAAGCGGCTCTGCCTGAGGTGCCGTTGCCGAGGGCTGGCGTGCCTAGGTAGCTCTCTTCCCATGACACAGCAGAACAGCAGCAGCAGCAGCAGCAGGCAGCAGCAGCGTAAAACAGATCGGTTCTGGCAGCACTCCTAGATGACTACTTTATATCCCGGCTCCAGCCTCTTGCTCCTTTAAGGATGATCTGAAGAAGGGAATACGGGATAAAAAGAGACGTAGTGAGGTAGGGGAATATGCCCCAGGGAGATGGAAAGCGAGGCACGCCGCAGCTAGAATCCACGGCAGTGGGACAACCTGGATAAAATGGCAGAAAGGAACCCAGAGGTAGAAAACTGCCCAAAATTGGATGAGAAAGGACATATAAGCAAAGATGAAGTGGAGGGTGGGTAGGGGGAAGGCTCTGAGAAGAAGGAAGGAACGGAGGATGAACTGTTCCTCAGCCGGTTAACTCTTTTCAGCTAAAATCATTGTAATTTCTACAAACCTCCTGCTTACATATTGAAAATTAACAGTAGAGGTATCCGAGACACCGATTCGACGCATACGCAGCTCATTGCATGGGCACTCGGAGACGAATGGGGTAGAGCACGGGTACTTCAACTCCAAAAGCATTAACGGGAGAGCGAAGGGGGATTATCTGCCATCGTGGCCAGGATTGGGCCTGCGACGTCTGACCGGGCAGCTCCGATCCCCTCCCATGGCTGATGGGACACGTAACGGGCATTGGCATCAACCCCGCAGACGGGAAAAAGGTTGTTTATACAACTCCCTTTGAGAACACTCGGCAGGACACTGGAGAAATTAAATTCCAAACTTGAAATTTATGGCACCTGTGGGTCATGCTTTAATCTGCCGAGGGGCTGCGATTTCCAGTGGAAGCCGGAAGGAAGGGAGGAAGGAAGAAATGCGGCACGCTTTTCCTCCTGTGTTTTTTAACAGCAAATCCATCCCATCTCTACAAGGTGGCCCCTTGGACCTTGCACTCGACCACCAATACCGATGTGATGCCAGCGAGTCGGGCGCAGGATTCGTGGGGCTCCCACGGGGAGCGTGCGCCACATTCCATGGTGCGAAATCGCGCGTCGCCAGCCTGGCAAGAGGTTCTGCCGGTGGGAGCACGGAGCAGGCGGGCTTTAGCTCCTTCATCCCAAATCCTGGGGGCAGGAGGAGAGCTGGGGAGAAAAAAAAAAAAAAAAAAACAAAAGCAAAAAACCAAACCAAAAATACGATGTCAATAATAGTTTAAAAAAACTAGCAAAAGAACCCCAACGCACTTCAGCACCGCAGGCGGAACAGCAGCCTGAGGAACGCCGGGCTCCCGCGGAC
>NW_009258662.1:2570666-2596658 GCF_000687185.1 Egretta garzetta
TTTATTTACTTCTTCCCCCCCCACCCCCCCCGTGCTACCACAGCAGTAGCTACGTGCCTGCCTAGCCCGGCGTTGTTAAGGCATGCTGCTTTATGTAGGTAACGCAGGGGAACGCCACGAGGATTGTGTTTAGCTATCAGTCTCCTGAGCCTTGAGCCTATTTATAGGTAGGTTGGGCAGTCTTTAGCGTGAAGGACTTGCGCCGCGTCCGAATCTGCGGCAAAGCGAGGTATCTTAAATGATGGTGGTTTGTTTTCCGACGGTTTTTCCTTTCTGGAAATGGGATTTTAGGGAAAGCTCGGGGAGGAATGGTTGTTAATAGGTTATATGGAGAGGTTGGTTCGGAGTTGAACGTAATGCCGTTTTAATGTAACTTCTCGGGCAGCAGAACAAACAGTAAAGGGATACTCGGTTCTAGATCGGTGGCTTTCAGCTTGCAGACAGTGGACCCCGGCTGCCTGCAAACAACTTAACCGGGGTGAGTAGGAAGCAACAGAGGAAAGGACGCCTTGTTTTCTGTAGGCTGATGTTCATTATACAGGTTTCTGCACCGCTAAAGATTCTGGGGTTCACCACTATTCTAGATCACAAAGACTTTTTGGTTTAGAATAAGTGGGGGAAGGGCGTGTTTTGTTGTTGTATGTTGCTGTTGTACTGTTAAAAAATCTAAACGTCGATGTATTTTTAAGAATTACATAACCACGAATAACGCTGTGACTCTCAAATAGCCTTAAAGAGTTAAATAACAGCAGATGAACGAGAATAGGTCAGGAAGAGGAGAGATGGTTTTATAACTACTGATGAGTGCACAGATATTTAAAACTGCTTTGGAGTCGCACGAGAAAGGCGTTTTCCATCAGTACTAGTAGGATATTAATGCCCTATAAATACAGAACATGAGAAGGAGGATGGAAAGATAAGGTTTGCAGTTTTATGCTGGTCTAGTCCAGTAAATAGATCAGGAACGGTTTCTGATGCCTTACGTGCTTTCACTTCTCTTCTATTGTAACTTTATCAGTACAATTTTTTGTATCTGAAATGATGAGTTTCCAGATACTGACTGGTCTTGAGGAGGAGGGAATATGGCCTTAAAATAATAAGGGCTCTGAAACGAGTGAGAGGGCTGGGGTGGTAATCGGCCGTGCTTGGCATGTGCTGTGGAGAGCTGATGTTTTGTGTTGGTTACGGGGGACATTTGAAACGGTGTTACGTACAGAAATGTGTTTGTTCAGCCCGGGTAGAATTTACTTGCTTTGCATGGGCATATCTGCATATCTTTGTCCTTTTTTTTTTTTTTTTTTTTTGGGGGGGGGGGGAGGGCAAAGCAACCTTAAAATAGGAAATTAATAGGGAGCAGTTGGTTTGTTAGAGATTCGAGAGTGCTGGAAGGTGCGCAGTAGCAGAGCGTGCCAACGTCTCTGATTTTTTGAGTGGACGTGGCATTGCTGGTGGAATTGATGCACCAGGAAATTGCTTTCTCTATTTTTGTTGGTGAGACGCAGTTAACATAAAATGAGCCCTTTGGATCCCATATCCCACTTCTCTTCAATATTACTAAGATAATTTATCTTTTCCGATGGCTAGAGGAAAAAATATTTCATTTTGTAACTTAGTTCATCTCTTCAATTGCTGTCAGTTCATGACAAGGCACAATGTGTGCGGTACACTGTGTTCTACAGAGCTGTTTTGGTGACAAATACAATGTATATGAAAAAAGGGCTATGAAAAATAGGTATTGTGCAAGTTCTCTTCACTTTTTATATAAACAATACCGATTTGTCTCTTAAAGAGGTACTCAAAGTTTCATTTTAGGATCTAATGCCTTTCCAAATTGCCGTGCCAAAAAGGTCACTATTTTACTGTTCGTAGGTACTTAAAAAGCATCTGAAAAGGAAATATCTAAACAAGTGTTCGTATTGATTTTGCAATAGGAAGTAGTGAAACTTTTTTTTTCCCTGCTTTAATAAAAAGGGAAATGGTGAACGTATTTTAAAAACGTGTTTGTTTATGCTACTGGTAGCCTGTTACATGGTTAAAATCAAGAGAATCTCTTTAATCCAGGCTACGTTTTTTCTTTTCAGTTGTAATCACGTATTTACTGTATTTATCTTATATTTAAAAATGAAAACATGGAGTCATGGTTTTTTTGTCCTCGTGTGTACAGTGTGACTAGCTGTAGTTGATCATGCCATATTTGCACAGTGTTTTTCCATAAACAACTTGCTCTTGGAATTTCTGGTAGTACCAGAATATGAGCTTGAAAATACTGTAACATAAAGGGTAAGAGTACTTGCAAATGTGAATGCTGAAATACAAAGTAAAAAAAACAAAAACAAAAAACCAAACCAAAACCGTTCCCCTGCAGTTCTTTCAAGTCAGCTTGATGATAATTTTGGATCCTGACTCGTGGCTTTCTAAATGACTGGAGATGGAATTAATGGGGCTGCAACTGTTTGTCACGAATTTAAGCATAAACAGTATTTTCCTTTTGGCTTTGGATTTCGTGAAAATAACAGCATAAAATCCGCCATCCTTTTCCAGTCCTTCAGGGTGCTGCACCTCAGCCAGCAGATGTAGCATGTTGTCTAGCAGCCAGGCTGGAAATTGCAGTTGGTTGTTCCGAGTTTTACTCTTACCAACGTCAGAGACTTTATCCTTCTGTAGGTTCCCGATCTGGGCATGTTACGCTTGCAGAGGGTCCTAATTCATGAACTTTCGTGAACTATCTTGAGCTCTAGAAGGGACGTCCCCGGTATCGTGCTTCTGCACAGCCGTGAGTTTGGAGATCTCTGAAAGACTGATGTCTGTATAGCAAAAATACTAGTTGGGGTCAGAAAGCAGTCTAGCTGAAAATGTTCTATAAGTTTCTTTTTTATGAAAGAGTGATGTATTTGTCAGGACATTAAGAAGGTGCTAGTTGTAATAATATGCTTGTTTTAAATAGTTTTAATCAATACGGGCATTGAAGTTTTGCTGTTGACTGGTTTACTGTATAAATGCTGTAGTCTAAAGACGTGGAAAATTTTGTAGATGAGGGAAGATGGTACTGTGCTCGAACTGGGTTTCACAATAAGTTGAATTTCAGCGTACCATTACTTGAGAACTATTTTTTCATAATTATTATGTTTTGAAGCATTAATGAGGCACTGCTGATAGTGAGTTGTTGGTTTGTTTGTTTGTTTTTTTAATTCTTGCTAGGCTAGAAATTTGTTACTGAAGTATAAACAAAAGAAATTGAGAGACAAATGGTTTAAAGGGTGTTCATGTGTAAGCCATGATTTTACGAACACTCCTGAACGTGTCTTGTTTAAGGAGTAGGTCCTGTTGAAGAAGGTAAATTGTGCAGTTACATGGAAGGTAGGCAGAGTTGGTAAATACAAAGATACTAAAGCAGTCATAAATATGTTTTCTGTCCTGTATTTCAAATTATTATTCTCTTGCAACCAAGCCCATGATGTGCTTGCACGTAAAGAATGCCGCACAGTAGTCTAATCTTAACAGAAAACGTGTGAAGTCAGCGTGCTAGTAATATGGAGATCTATTTCCCCCCCCCCCCCTTCCTTCCAGATTGTCAGAAGCAGCAGTTAGTTGCCCGGGTGGGAAGACGGGGTGAACAGAACGGGAAGAGGGAAACCTGGTAAGCATCATGCTCTGCTGTTAAAAAATTCAGGTAGTTCTGACCCTCCTCTTTGCATACAGGAGCATGCTGATTTGCCTGCGTGCTACACCAAAATGCAGCGATCTGAGTGCAGCTACTGTAGTGCTGAGCCTGAAGTAATCCTTGTTTTTTCATAGTGCGTATCAGCTTGCGTTGAATGTTGTCTGTGGAACTTCTCCCAGGGCAGGCGGAGTGAGCGGGGATCTCTCTGGAAAACATACTCTGAATCTCTGGGCTAATTTTTTTTTTTTCCCATCTATGTTACCGGGTATAATTTTGATAGCATATACATTTTCAGAAAGAAAAGAGGACTTTTGTATTTGTTTAGTAACATTGTGTATAGAATAGCCAGAAATGTGCTAATTTGAATCATACCTATATTATGTTCATGCTACTGAATTTTGGCATAGCTGTAGTAGCTACTGTATTCTGGCTTCATAAATTACAGTGTGCAGAGGAAATAAGGTAGAATTGAACTGATGTCCACTTTTAGCCTATTAAGAAAAAAAAAAAAACCAAACCCCAAGCATTGTCTCGGTTTTGTCTTGGTTACTATTTAAATCAGCAAAGTAAGGTGTTTCCCAGTGGCCAGATACTGGATGGTCGGTGGTTTTCCATCCGGAAGACATGTGTTTGAAGCTGAGCTTATCTTGATGTTTGATTATTGACACTTGAGATGTTTCTTGCTACCCAGCTCATGTCAGCAGCTGTGAAGCCTCCTGGGAGGGAGAAGGTGCACCTAGCCGGTAGTTGCTTTTAGCAGGAGGAGAATGGGGAGGTTTCTGGCTGTAGTCTGTGTGTGTTTTGTAAACTGGAAGCACCGTTAAGGCTTGTGACAAGGTGTAGCTGCTGTATCGTTGTGAGTTCTGCAGTTTGGCATTTTTAGTGTCGTGTGTCGTCCCCCCGCCCCCCCTTTTTTTTTTTTCTTTAGCGTAACTTCCAATGTTAATCTGTTAACATCTGCTGTATATTGCTGTATCATCTGTAGTTCTTGGGAGATCTTTATATTCTAATTTCTGTGACTTCATGGCAGTGCCCCAGCATCCTGGAGCAATCAGGATTACGTTTATCTTATTGACAGAGAACAGGATTCCAAATTGGTAAGAAGCTATAGATATTTTTTTCTTGCTAAGATGTACGTACAGAAAAGAGATATGTAAGAAAAGCCTAAATGGAGCAGCAATGTTAAAATCCTGCAGTATTAAATACTGCTTGCGTTCTTAGGCAGATGTCGGTGATGTTTCGATAACATGAAATATTACGCTTGTTTCAAAGAGGCTTTTAAGCGTGGCGCAGGGATGTGCGAGTGTCATTGCCCTCTGCCGGGGGAAATCAGCAGTACCGGGCTGCGTGCTGTGCCCAAACCACCAACGCTGCCAGAAATCGCCGGGTGGGCTCTTGGATGGAGTTCCCTTTCTCGCTTGTCACTCCAGCTTCCTCGTCAGCTCAAGTTCAAAGGTACCGTTCTTCTGGAGCTGTGGCAGTGACCCCTATTCAAACCAGATCGTCTGATTCCTCCTCTGTCCTTCTTAGCTGTCTCCATGGGCATCTGTTCAGTGAAGCCGGTAGCTGTTTGTACAAACAGAAAGCCGAACGGTGGATCCGGCATTACAGGACCTGCTGTTTCCCTGAAAACTATTTTCCTGGAGCCACAACTAATTCTGGTAGCTTTGACGGAGAATTGCACGCCCTTCCCATAAAAAAGGAAGTAAACCAGCTTTAATCTTTGCATTGTTAGCCCTGTCGGGTTTTATTACTCCAAAGATAGCTGTAGAACAGTCTTGACCTAGGAATCAGTATTTTGACTGTAGAAGACACTTGAATTTGAATAGTGTTCACACAGGGTGGAACAGGAGTGAGGTCGGACCGACTTAATATATGTGGTTTCACTAACACCAAATGCACATGCTGTTTTGATAAGCCTCTAGCATAGCACAACCGTGCGTTTGTTTTGTTTTGGGTGAGGGTTTTTTGTTTTGTTTTGCGTGGTTTTTTGTTTTAGTTTGTGTTTTTGTTTTGGTTTTTTTTTTTTTGTGGCTTAGGAAAATGCTTTTTGGTTTCCAAGAAACTGCAGTTTTCATATATTGCTGGTGTTGAGGTTAAAGGGAGTTAGCAAGGGCAGAGTTTAGCTGTACTACTGCTGTGGGAGTTCAGTGGGAACCTCTGTGCTCCCAGTCCTTCTTGTTAATGGAATTGCTGACGTTCATGAGAAAATCCTTGCTGAATATCGGAGAGGAAAAAAGTCAGAGGTGGTGACTGGGGAGAAGTAACTGTGAATTGTGAATTGACATGTTATTTACTGAGTAAGGCTGAATTACTCAAAAGCAGTATTAATTCGGTAAGGAATGACTGACACCTATAAGCAGCAATAATTTGTACTGGAGACCAAAATTGTGTAATACAGTAGGGGGTAAAAAATGCTGGTAGAGACGTTTGATAGTGTAACCCAGGCCCCTAGCACTGTGATGGGAGGGAAGCATCTTTTAGAGCACTCTTTCAATTATAGAAGCATGGAAAATAGATTCTCGCGGGCAGCCTGCATGGCAGGATCTAGTCCTCCGCTACCGCAAGCAAGTGTGCAGTATGATTCCTGCAACAGTCTTCAGGCTCCAAATTGAAACCCTCATTGCTCCTCCCAAAAGGCTGTTCCACTGTTTGATTTCCCTGATTTTTAGAAATCTAGTTCTCAATTCTAGCGCAAACATAGTTCACAGCCAGCTTACATTCATTAGTTGCACAAATAGTGTCCTTTAGTGTGAATGCCTTTTTTCTCTCCTGTGTGTTCTGCACGTGCCACATCTGCAGATAGCAGTTAGGTGCATTTATAGCTCTTATTTTGTTCTAAACCAGCAGTTCTTAACTTTTTCGTGCCCTTCCCCCTCTTCAGGATGTATTGCATGCCCCTGTAGTTTAAAGACCACTGGTTTAAAAAACCAAGCCCTTCTAGTCTTTTCCTGTAAAGCAAACTTTGTGTTCCTGTGGGTGAAGTTACTTTTGAGAACGATTATGTAAGATTATTCTCCTAGTTGCTGGGTCAGGTAAATATTATAAATACAAATTGTCATGTCTAATGTTATCCTGATCATGGTCTCTGTAGGCTATATCTGGCTGTATTTATCCCTTTCATTGATGTTTTCCTTTGAAATTACAAAGTCCTCCTATTATCATGAACAGGTTTAATTCTGTTCCAGATGCTCTAGGCTGATAAAGTAGTAATGAGTCTTCTGGCAGTTTCTTACAAGATCAGTTACCATGAAAAAGTTGTATTTACCCAAAGTATAGGAGGTCTGCTTTGAAGAGCAGTTTTGTGATGTGCATACAATTCCTAATAGACAAGGACTGTAATTTTTTTTTTTTTTTTTTCTTATTCTGCTACTTTAGGCTAGGTTAAAACTGGAAGTCAGCTCTGAGACTTTGAGATGTGGTTTCTTTGGTAGCTATGTCAACAGTAGTTATTGTGTACCTCTAACGTTACCACGTAAACTGGCATCCCTTCTGGCCTGAAAAGTTTATTGTGGGTAAACTATGCTCGGCTTATTTAGTTTTCATATTTCATCCATAAATCTTTGCAGATACCTTAACTAATGTTGTTAACTGTTCGTTGTTCTTTTTAGTGTTGTGGGCAGAAATGCATGAAGTTTTTTGGAAGAGATTGCAGTGATTCTTACGTCAGGATTTTTCCTTTCGTCTCATTTTTGAAATGTTCCTTTATGGTTGTGTCTGCCGTTAGTATCCATACTGGGTCTTGTCTTCGGTCTGCTGCTGCCTTGCAGGAAACAAAAATAGGGGTGAATAAGTCCATCCTCTTCCTGCAGGTGGCATTCATGATTCTTCTGTTTTCTTCTGTTGTTTTTCTGCCTTTCCTGCAGCAAAAGGAGACTTTGCTTATTTGCTGAATGCCAGGTTCGGTGGTTCTGGAAATTTAAAGAACCTACAAGAGAGCAGAAGTTCAAGCAAGGAAGGGCAGCAATAGGTAGGTCCTCTACATCCACTCTGTTGTTGTTGTGGGTGGTGGGCCTTGCGTGCTATCCTAATATAATGCGTAATATCCTAATATAATGTGTTAGCATTATAAAGTTTAACTGTGGTCAGACTTGAAGATTTGTCATAACGTGTGTTTTCTATTCTTCCTGCCCCTCACTGCCACCGGGTATTTGAAGCATGAAGATGAATGCAAAATCTGTCTAATGCTCTTAGTAGTGTTTAAGGAAGTCCTGCAGGTTGCAGCTCGATGGTTCATAACTTAAAGATTCCTTCAGTGAGGAATGGGATAGTCATACCTGCTTTTTCTGTAGTCCAGGGCCTGTAAGTGACTTCACATCCTCTTTGTAAGGTGTATGTTACCTGGCGTCTCCACTGTGTGCACTAGATGGACGGAGCTTCTCAGGATACTTGCTTTTAAGACTGACTTTGTAGCAGCATCTCCTGCAGAATTGACTTTGGAATCTAATTTTCCCTGCTAGCATTATCTTGAGTTTAAAGTGGATGAAAATCATCAGGATGTGTGTTTTCAGCTAATCGGTACTGGGCTGACCCCTCTACTTCTACATTCTGTGCCTCTCAAGGGTTCTGTTAAATAGTATTTATATTAATTGTATCATCCACTGCTGATTCCCTCCTGTGGTTTATAAGAGCATATTTAAGCATTACATTATGTTAACCAGCTTCACTGATAGCTCAGGATTCTAGTTGTTTGTATTTGCCATTCTCTTGCTAAGTTCTTCATCTCCTGCGAGTGTTGTAAATAGCAGAGGTTGGGACTGCAGAGAAGGAGATTGCTGACAGCCTGGGCAGCAGGGGCTGGGGTTCCCCAGCGTTGCAGGGGAAGTGGCTAGCTTGAGCTGTCTTGAGATACATCCATGGTCAGCTTGCCTTGCTAGGGTGTTTGATACATGTGGATCAGTGTCACCAGCAAAAGAGGGCACAGCAGAGGGGGCAGCGAGTGAGCGGGTTGCTGGCTGTTGGCGGCAGTTCCTGAGAGAGGACCAAAACCATAAGGGCACAGAAATGTAGACTAGGTAAGATTAAAAATTAGAGACTGGGAAGAAGAGACAGGTGACCAATACAGGGAGACCAGAATAGATGAGGTTCTCTTTTAGCAAAGCTTAATATAAAAAAAGGCAAAAATATTTACTCTGTAGACAAAAATAAAATTTGAACAAATCACAGAACTCTCCTATATTTCATCTGGTTACTAGTAATTCATGTTCATAACACATATTAGGCACTTTTACTAACTTCAGAGGCCTGTTGATTGAATTTTATAAGCTCGCTATTATATATTCCCTAATTCTTGGGTGGGGAAGATAGCGGTGTATCCACATAGGAAGGTGTGCCATTCCATACTCTGCTACATGACAAGATAGCAGCATCTGAAGCTTTCACCTTTGATAGCCTGTGAATTTCTGCTCAGATCTTCCATAATCGTAACAATTGGCCATGTTTCCTGTTCGTTTGCTTACTGCCCTTTCTTATGAGCGCTGGTGTTTGACCTACTTGTGTAAATACAGAAGGGGTGTGATGCCTTTTCTTGAAAGAACCATTTTATTGATGGAGGAATGAACTTCAGAGATGTCAAGTGCCTGAAGGTCTGGTGCAAAAGTTCAGGAACAAAGTAGACATCTTAAATTCAGATTCCATGGTAAGACGTGTCATTGTGCTACCACTCGATTAATGTGTTGGCCCCGGATAATGCTGGCTTTTGAAGAGCTTATCTTCAAATGTTTAAAAATCTGTTCTTGTGTTTTACCGTAAACTGATGTTGTCCAGCAGTCATCTGGCTCACGCACTGGAAATACTTTGTTTCTCTTTTTACATGACTCATTACCATGCATTTGTAACTATAGTTGTTTTCTCTTAAAGGATTTGTTCTGCCCTTTAATTATCATGATTTGGGTCATTAAGGTTTGACTTCTTAACAATGTAGAAATTCCTTCAGAACTGCTAGCTTCTAAGTAGATCTTTCAGGCGGTATGCCCATAAAATTACCAGTCGCCTTATTACTTCTGCATTAGTCTAAGTTAAAACTTCAGTGAGGTTGCGTTGCCCTACTGCATATGTGAATCTTAAAGCTTTTTTAGTTATCAAAGTGTGCTTACAACGTGTTTGGGGTTTAGCTGCTGGAGGTGCTCTGACTTGCTCAATAGCAGTGGTGTGTACTTAGACTGATGAAATAATGAGTGAACTGCCATAGCAGATGCTATTACTGATAATTCAGACTCCACATGGCATGAAAAAACCACGAAGAATCATTGCCTATACATGCTTGTTCTCACTAAGGTAATCCATAAATAGGTAGTGATCATTTCCCTTTCTTCTTGCATTATTAAGTATGTTCTTCTGTTTCCTTTAAGCATTTCTCTACAATCCGAATATCTGGTTTTATTTAGGAGAAGATCTAATTGATGCTTTCTGAAAGATTTTGTTCATTGTTTTATTGCTGAAGGGGTCATTTTTAGATAGCAGAACTTTGTATTGGGTCAGTTTTGTTCATTATTCCTTCAGTATTTGATAATTGTTTTTTATTACCTTGATTTCCTGGTCTAAGATACTGCTAGTGGTGTTTGTGATACTTCTGCAGAATGACTGGTAACTTCTAGTAAGAATGTTGAACTGGAAATGGCTTCCTAGATTTCTCAGTCTTATCACTTGGTATAGGAAGCCTGATGTTGTTTAATTGATTATTTTAAAGTAGAAATTATATAGCAAACTCTAGCTTAGACAGGTTTTTTTACTTCCATTATTAGAGCTAGAAGAAAGATTCTAACTATTAGAGCATCCAGGGTCTTGAAAGCCTTGAATTGCCAGCCTAACATTTTGAAGGGACGTTTCATACCCGCTTTTTAATGATAATTGCAGGTTTTGCCTTGTGCAGCTCTGTTTGCTCTTGTTTATTCCTCAAATGCTTTTATGACCAGGAATTCTGTCACTTCCTACCTCTTCAGTCAGGTAAGCAAACAAAACTTCTAGTCTGTGTTCATAGTACTGATTCTTCCATTCTTCTGATCATCCTAAACTGTGTCTGCTCTGCATACTTGGCTCAGATCTGGGCTGGATTTGCACCTTAGTTTGCCTGCTGCCCACACTGTTAAAACAGCATGGGACACTGTGTCCCTTAGCATCTCTTAATATCCTCCAGAACATCTGAAGTCTGTAGTGAGTTAGCTTGCTGTGCTGGGCTTTGATCTGTAGTGCAGTTGGAGTCGCTCATCAAAGCAGAAACATGGTTTAAGAAACTATTCTTAATCATCTTGCTGTTGTTAGCTGCTGCTCTGCAGCTGAGACTGCGTGAAATGACTGCTTGAATCGTCCTCCATTTCCTGCCTCAGAAACTTCATGGTCCTGCCTTTCATTTTGGAACTGGTGCTGTTGTGTCATTTCCCAGCTGAGACCAGTGTGGAAGCTGCAGGTGCTTCTTCTCTCTGTTTCATTCAGCTGATTCCTGCCGTTGAACAGTTTAACATAAACCACTGATGGAGCAGAGAATAACAAAGCAGGAGCTCGTGCAGGCAGGCATCCATCGTTGCTGGGAGGCAGCAGGAACAAGCAACCACTTCTTGTTTATACCAGTGCTCCTCTTTTGCTCTTTTCTACTCATGGTCTAGAGTGAATCCTTTGGCTGCTATCACTGGTCTTGGCTGAGAAATCTTAATTCTTCGTTGAAGACCACTGCTAGTGATCAGATGATTTTTTTTTTTATTTTTTTTATTTTTTTTTTTTTCAAATTCTGGTGTAGTGGACCAGGTCCATGCATTCTGGCAAGAGCCGAACTCTCACTTGAAAGGTAGAGGTTACCATCCATTGCCATTTCTGCTACCTGAACACCCCTTTCTTCATGCTTGAGTCTGACTCCATCTTTCTTAAACAGGGCACACACAATAATCAGATCAAGTTTCCAGGCAGCCATAAATTGGGGTCACAAATGCTTTATTTCACAGATACATCACTCTGATCACCCACAGTCACTTTGTAATGGGCTAGGATTTTTCTTCCCTCGTAGTTTCCAAATTAAGGAACTGTTTATCTAGCAGGAATATGTATTATACCCTGCTATATGATTATATCTTCTGCTGTTGAAATTCATCCCGCTTCTATTATTCAAGTCTATGAGGTTATCCAGTTCTTTCTGTACAATATTCTGGTTCTCCTTTCCTAACTCGGTTTTATCAAGAAACGTTAACACAAGCCAGGATTACTAATGAAAAAAACCCCACGAGAAGGGATCTTCAAACCTAACTGATAAATCTGTAATTCTAAGTGTCTACACCAATCCAGGGACTATGCACAATTGCATGTGGAGGTCTTCAGAAAAGAGTAGTGCAGTCCACGTATTGAAAAAAAGTTGCATTTTTGTGTGTTCTCTTTTATAGAGATTTAAAGCATGTCCCAGAATATATTGGTGGATTTAGAAAAAGCAGATGGTGAAGTCCAGTTCTTGCTGAAATCGTTTCAGCACACTCTGAGCCAGTGAACTCAATGAAGTAAGCCAGAGAGAGAACATGCAGATTTGAGCGTAGAGAAAGGCAGGAATTCCTTTCAATCAGTGGTGTAAGAGCTGGTATGAGTGGTTAGATTTTTGTATTAGTTGGGTAGAAATCGTGAGGGCTTCAGGTCCCAATGTGTGGATAAGTACGTTAAAGAAGAAACAACATAAGGAATGGAGAAAGGACTGACCTGCAAAGAAAAGCCTGCTTTAAAAGATGAAAAGAACCTGCAAGCTGCATTAAGACATGTCAAACAATGATAAATACCAGAAGATTCTACAGTCATTCAAATAAAAAAAAGCCAAACCAGAATGGGGAAGCAGAGCTGTCACTGCAGGTGAGCGTGGGTTCAGGCCTTGGTAAGGATGTGGGGAAAAGGCAGGACCATTAATGGATGTGACAGTTTAGAAACTAAGGCAGATGTACAAAGAGAACGATGCTAAAGCACTGAAGTCCAGGTGAACTGATTAGCTCCAAAAAAAGACTTGGGCAGATACATAATCTTGGTATGGCCTCCGTTGACTTCTGCAACCTTAGAAGAGAGTGAGACATTGAGTACCTGATGAAGAAAATAAAACACAATTCGCTTCTTGAAAGTAAGTTACGCTAGAGTAACCGGACACCTTCTCTGGTAAGACCTACTCTTTCAAAAGTCAGTGTTTCCCCTGTCTTTGGTAAGGTGCTTGATAGGAATCCACATAGAAAAATCTCACTTTAAACTGTACAAGAAACACATTTTATTAGAAGAGCTGTAACAGTGGTGATGAGATGGGCAAGAAGTGGTGGCAGTAGTTTTGGAAATGGGAGGAAAGGGGTGGAGACAGTTGCTAGAGAGTACAAGCTTTTTGATGATTGGCTTAGGTGTGAGGGGTGGCCAACCGTCTGCCTGTTAGGGCTTTGCACAGTAGACTTAAGATTAAAAATAATAATTTAAAAAAGAAGTACAATTGAAGGATTGTGATACTACAGAGATTTAATGGTGTTTCACTGCTTGGAATGGCACAAGAGTTGCAGCGATGTGCATTTTAAACCTGGAAAAACCCTGTTCCTTTTGTCTGGAGTTTGGTTTTCGTAACCGGGAAGCATTGTGTTAATATTTAACGTGTGAGCGTTAAAAGAAAGTGGTAGCAAGAAATATTTCTCTCTTTCATTTTGTAATTGTGTGGTATTTATAAGAAGCTGTGAGGTCATTGGCTTCCGGTATGAGCCACTTCCTGAAAACCTTGTTTTACATGGTAAATCTAAAAATGTATTTCTTAGAAAAACTCAGCTGTGTTTTTGTTGTCTCTTCTCTTGCTTCTGACTGTCCACCTTACTTTTGTTCCTCCTCCAGAGCTTTTATACCACTGCAGAATAGCGATACCTCATGATTGAGGGTAACCCTGCCGAGGGCAGAGAGTTGTATTGGAGAAGGCACTGCAGAGAAATACAGCTCACAGAGCCCAGCACAGTCGGTGGTAGCGTGGAAAGAGCTTAAACACACAGTCTGATACGTAGAAAGTATTGACAGTCTCAAGCTTTAGTAAATTGTGAGTCATATGTTGACAAATGATCCGATTATGTTTAAAACAATGAGGTAAAACCAGCATCAGCAAAATTGTTTTGTGGTCTTACTTCCTTGTTGAGTTCCAAATACGTAAAGGGCAGTTAGTTTCTTGCAAAGCCTGTTAAAATTAATTTTTTTTGTTTTTTAAACGCGCAGTTCTTATGCTGCCAGGGGCTTCTAAACTTCTAGGTTTTAGAAGTAGCCATCAAATTCTGTAAGACATCAAGGATTTGACAGTAAGAAGAAACAAGCATATGTGTGCGTGTGAAAAGGGAAACAAGCAGCCATACTTATATTACTCATTTGATTAACATAGAACATATTTTTTGGATTGTATAACTTTATTTATCATGTAAAAGAGATCATTGCAACCAAAATGTGTTTTTCAAAATGCTGAAATATAGTCATAATAGAGCAATATAAATCAATTAAAGTGTGGTAGGTCAGCGTGTGTGGGCACCAGGAAAGATAAAGAACGCGTGTGAAGGAAAAATTAGAATTCTAAGGTAGTTTGAAAGAGTTACGCTGTTTGTGGTGATTTTTTTTTTAACCAAGTTGGAAGAACTGAAATAACTAAAAAATACATGTGTTTTTTAAATAACAATGTAATCCTAAAATTTGTGCATGATATTTTTGGGTCGAGTTTGGTTTTTTCTCTCTCTTTTTTTTTTTTTTTTTTTTTTTTTTAAAAATTCCTATCAATTGGTTAAAATACTTGTTAAGACTAATATCTAGGCTAGCAGAGTGAAGACTTAACTAGAACAGTTGTCAACTCCTTTGTAACGAGTGCTTTGATTTATAAATTACCTCAGTCTTGCAATATATGAAGATACAGAGCTTCTGCTGTGAAAATGCCTGTTTGGACACCATGTCAATTTGAAGGTTGAAGACAAATGTGAACGTTTGGGGTTAATAATACACTCGTTCATTTCCAATCAGGTTATTTTGTTTGATGACCATGGAAGATGTATTGGAACTTGCTAGACTTCGCAGAAATAATAACAATGGGAAATTCTTAAAAATGCAAATAGTTCTTGAATTTCCAGTTTTATTATGATGGGGTTTTAGCCAGTCAGCATGCTGTTTTCTAATAGCTATAAGCTCATTCTCTCTCTCTCCAGAAAGGCATGCTGCCTGTCGAGCTCAAGTTGGCAACGCTCCTATAAATTTCCATGGTAACTTTATTGGTAATTAGCATTTGTCAATAGCTTGTCTATCATAACGCTTACATGTTTCAAACGTCTTCCGCCCATACTGGAACCGGTTTGAAGATTTCTAAAACTACAGTTCAGACCTCAGCTTTGTGGCTTTTATCACCCCTGTATGAAGAATACAGGTTTTAAACTTTTCTTGAGATGCCTGTGCTCACTGTTCTGATAATACTGTTCCTTTTTCCTCGTTTTTCTCGTTTCAAACTTGCGGCTCAGAACCAACATCCTCAGCAGTGTGTTCTTATTTCTGGTGTTTATTATTTAAAAATTTGTCTCTTCTTACAAATCTGAAAATAAAGACTACGTGTTGAAGTTGCTGGGAACTGTGGGAGCGTGCTTTTGTTCAGAATCAGGCTCTAACTTTACAATAGCAGGTTCAGTCCGTGAGGCATTAAGGTACTTGTCCCAGTATCATAATGCAGTTGCTGCGTTGCCATGACTATCACCATGCGATTTTCTTTTAACTATGTGTGCTTTGATCCCTTAGTTCTGAAACACGAATAACTGATCTAAGTTACCACTTTAAAGCACTTTGTTGGGGGGGAACCCTAAACTTGATAGCACTTTCTGGCTGTAATGCTTCACTCGCTGGTTTTTCGCAGTGCGTGTCTGAGGATCTTGAGATACCGGGTTAAATTGAAAACTGTGCTTCTGGTATCTGAGCCTCTTGTTTAGAGGCAGTCAGGTAGCTTGTCATGGCACTACGTTATACCTGTAATCACCGCGCTCTGGGTATTTCCTTCTATCACAGGTCTTTGGGAGAATACACTCGCGTTGCTTTTAGCATGGTGGTAAGAACTGTAGATATTAAGACAGTACTAAAGGGAAGTACTTAGGCTGAAAAGTCATTATGATTGTCAGACTTGAGGTCCAGGTGGACTTCCCTTTCGGTTCAGTCTGATGGAGCCCTTGATGATTTTTGCTTTTCCTCTGTAGCTTGGTATTGTTCCCCTGAGATAATCTGGGAATATCCCATTGAATCGATTTTCGCCAATTCTCTGTCCAGTGCATGGTCTAGTCACCTGGCAGATGAAAAAAAAATAAAAAAAATAAAAAAAATGAGGTGAAGTTCTTCTGAAAGAGCACAAAGATGAAATGCAATAACCTGTGAAAGAAAAGGATTTAGGTTAAGTGACCTAAAGCCTTTGGACTACATAGTCATAGTACAGCTGCTTTGTAGAAATGGATTTGGGGTTGAAGTTCACAAGTCTTGGGTAATCACCACATTGAAAGAACATTCTATGTTTATTCCTATTTAAAATATCTTGCCTTTGAGTGAAACTTTGGCACGTAGACTTAGCTGAAAATTGTGTTGGAATCTGTTAGTTTTCTGGTTTGCTTAAAAACCTAAACCTTGAAGTTTTGCCTTGCAAAAGGCTATGTAGCCTCTGTATACTCTTCTGAAACACTAAATTGCTTTACTGGTTTTACATTCTGTGTGCAATAGTTACTAGCTGTCTTTATCATATTCCCAACGGTGTACCTAGTGTTGAGCTTGTAGAGGTTTTATTTACGTGAGTAAAGGTGAGCTGTATGTGGCTGGACAGCGACAATTTCCCTTAATAAAAGTGAAATGAAGTAAATAAAGAGTTAAACAAAGAACAGGGGCTCTTAGCAGCGTATCACTGCAGTTTCAGATAGTTATCACTAGGAGGACACATAGACCATGATATTAAGGAGCTAATTGTTTACCTTCGCGTATTAACTGGTTTGGTACTTTCAGAAACGGATGTGTTGAAAGGTTGCCATACAATAATGTGTTAATTAAGATATTTTGTTTTACTTAAAATTAAAAAACCCGTAAGAGTTGTGTAACAGACTAAAAATGGGTATGATGACATTCGGAAACCTCTCTTACTTTGTCAGTGAATCAGAAGAATGCTTGTTCTCGAGGGCTTACACCAGCCAGTAATAGATGACATTTAGGTAGAAGTAATACCTTTTTATTTATTTATTATTTTTTTAATAGTTTATTTTACAATTTTGTATCGCAGGAATTCCTTACACCTTTTTCTGAAATGTTTATGGTGGCTTCTGCTGGGTAGGATGCTGCGTAAGATGGGTGCCTGGCTGGGATCTGATACAGCATTTGCTGTCACCTTGATTCATGTTTAATCTGTGATCTTTTACAGTGTTTGCAAATAGCTTTTCCTTTAGTTGTCTGTATGTGTTTATTTAGATTCTGATATACTGTGTCTGTATCGGGTTGAGTAATAAGGAAATTATTGATTTAAATAGTTTGTAGACTGCCCATGTTGCTGAGGCAAGCTGTTACCTAATAAAGTTTTCAGAATCTGACTCTTTCTGTATAGAATCATTATTGATATCACACATGCAGACAAAGATGATAACTGAAGCATATGCTTTAAATAAAATGACATGAGAAAATGAAAAATGGTTTCAAATTTAAAGTTGGTGAAGGATGCACGAAAATAACACCAGATGGAGAGAAAGAGAAACTAAGACACAGATTATTAATAAGCGTGCTGTGTTTCTGTTGTATAGAATAGAATCTTACAGGCTTCCAGTGTGTAGAATTCATTGTGACTTCTCTTAAGAGTTGCTGCGTTGCGTAAAAGTGAAAATGCATCATCTGACTTCCAGAGTAATGATCCCTGAGCCTACAAAGAAGAACACAACCTAGTTTTAAGTGGTTTCTGAAAACTTAGTGATTGTTTTGCCTCGATAGATCTGGGGAAGATTGAACAATGTCTTATTAATTTCACAAATAGTGTTTTTTATTATGGTTTTACATCTCTAGGCTCATAGGCTTATCTCACTGGGAGGCATTTTCCTCAATACTGAAGCTTGTTTCTGTAGTTTCATTTTGTCTGACTGAACAACAAATGACTGAATCTCCCTTCGATAAAACCTGCGGTCTGGAATTGTTGCATAGATGCTTTATTGAAATTCCTGTGTTTGAACACACTTGTTCACCCTCCCCTCATTATCCGTGTATAACACAGTTTAATTTTTCACACATTTGCTGGTACTCACTGTGTTGCTTTTGTCCTTACAGCAAAACCTGTTTTTTAATTTTCTTGCAGACTCCAGTTCCTGTCCATCCTTTTGTATTCTGTCAGCTCAGTTGACTTCATTGTTATTTTTCATGGGACTCAGTCTCTGCTTTATAACAGAAGCTTGGCGTTCCACATGAGGCCGTTAGCGTTGAAAAATGAGGACCTAGGCTGGTTTGCGACTGTCAATCGAGTGTCTGTGCTGACTCTGTGGCATCCTGCGGATCTTGGGCTTTAGCCCCCTGGATCATTTAATTCTTCATAATTTGAGTTGAGTTACAAGTTTGTCAAGGCAACTTTTTTTTTTTTTTCCCCCTTCCCTAAAGTGTTGCTGCTGGGGACTCTGCAGAGATTTTTCTGTATTCTGCAGAACTTTCTAGAAGTCTGGAGTAGGACTTGAATCAGCAAAGTACTTAAAGTTCTTTTTTTGCTGTGTAAGTTTTAATGATTGAGGCTTTTCAGTCTGTCTTTGACTTTTTAAAAGACCTACTAATCACTCATCTCAAAAATAGGCTGGAATACTCTAAACAATGATTGAAGTATGAGCAGAAACACTGTATGATACTACTTCTTATGTCATTAGAGGCCTGCACTTTTTTATTTTTAAATGATCTAGTTATAATCTTGGAAAGTTTTCAGCATAGAAGGTAAAGATGAGACCCTCTGTTACTACCCAGAGAAAAGACTATGATCTTTTTTACTTTAATGGGGAGAATGAGGATGATACTGTGCCACTTAAGGTTAATTATGGAATGTTCAAAATGAGGGTTGGGTTTTGTTGTGGTTTGGTTTTTTTTGTTTTTTTTTTTTTTTCCTTCTGCCTTTTTTTCCAAAAGTTGGATGAAATGCTGTGCACCGAAGAGTTGCACTGGACTAATGGAATGAGATGTGCTGCTTTCGGAATGAATAAATGCTGAAGTTCTTGTGCACACTAGAGAATGGCTGGTGGTATTATTGGAGTATTAACACAGGGAGTAATTATAGTATCACAGAGTATTTGCAGTGTTCTGAAAAGGCAGTACTGCGTTGGTAGTCAAGTAAGCTTTTGATTATTCAGACCCTTTAAATGAGAAAAGTGCTAAATTATACTGAATTACACAAATCTATTTGATTAGGTTTTTGTTTTACAATGTAGAAATTTTTAACCTTCGACTAAAAGTGAGTCTTTTGGAAGTCATTCAAGGCGTCGCATTAAGATAATGATTCAGATTTTGAGAGAGTTACCAAAACAGATCAATACTGAGATCTCATTTTGTGAGTAAAATCAACTTAAATAACATCTTATAAATTCAGCTGTGAGACTCACAGATTGACAGCTGGTACAGACTTGGGAGAATGATCAGGGCATGGGAAGATGGAGGAAGGCAGGAGGTTAAAGCAGGCAACCATCTGATGGGCAGACACGGGAAAAGGAAGCGGTACAGATGGCAGTGCTACTGTGAGTATTAGTATTTGTAACGTAGCGCATTAGGCTACTGTCTGCATTTACCACTAGGAGTGTAGTCACACGTGAAATCCTAATTTTTGCAGCATTTAGACTGTATTACAACAGATATGCTAGACTTGCATTTTGCAGCCTGTGAGGTGTTACAAAGAGCAAATCAAGTATGAAGCAGCCGCCTGCCTTCAGCTTCGGAGCTGCATGATACGAACTGGAGAAAAGGCTGCTTGGTTGAAATGAGGCATGGGCTGAGGAGGTTTAGATGTGCTGAAAGAGAGGGTTGTTACACATCAGCTTTTCTCAGCTGGTTGCCAAAACTGAAATGCTTCTCTGAAGTAGTTGCAGGTGTATTTCCAGAATATACCAAGGAGGAAACATTCATTCTTCTCTAATCAGAAGACCAAAAATAAAAATACACCCCCACCCCCACCCCCCCAAAAAAAAAACCAAAACCAAACAACCCCACAACAAAAAAAACCCACCTAAAACCAAACAAACAAAAACCAGGCAGGCTTTCTTTGTCTCCACAAGTATAAGGATTTTTATGGTATCATTTTAGGGAGTAATCAGTTAGATTTGGTACGCATTTACTTTGGTGTGGAACTACAGAACTCTGTCATCGCTGATGGAAAACGCTGTCTTTGCAGCAGTGTATCGCCAAAGTTAGCATCGCTTACGTGGTAACAGCAAACGGAATCCGATCGTGCTGTTGTAGAGTGGTGTAGGATTTGATGGAGCTCCTCTTACTGCCAATTTCTGCTACTTTAAACCTAAAAGGAAGAAGCCAGTTTTGCATAATTCTAACGAAATTTCTAAGAAGTAGTCTTCGTTTATCTTTTTCAAAGATTCTAAGGGTGAAGCAGAAATCCTGTAATTTATTTTGCAATCATAACAAACACTTAATTAAAGGGATATTTCAGCTTTTTTCCATCTATCTTCATATTGCTGTACTCAGCAGTTGATAATTTTTTCCCTTGTACTTCATATTAAAGCCATTTTTGTCTTCCTCCCCCCTTAGTCTTTTTACCTAAAAAAAGGTCTTTGTTGTTAAATGGATTTTCTGATTTTAAGTGCCGCAAGTGGTAGCAGTACTGGGGTAATGGGTGAGTTTGGGAATGCTAATTAACTGTACATTGTGTCATTGTTAATATAATCTTTTGCTTTGACCAGAAGGGTTTGTTACAACAGGAAGGCAATTTCAACACCAAACAGTGTTTGCCATGTCTGCATAGTCATTAAAATAGTCCTGAGAGCTGGAGCAAGGAAATTAATGTTCTGCTGTAGGACACAAGCTGTACCTGAATCAATCTGATGTTCAAATTCACCAGAGATCCAGGGTACAGGAGTTGCATAGAGCACCTTGGGTTGCAGAAGACTGTTTTTATGCTTCGTTTTTAAATGTTTTACGGGAAATGTTAGATGCTGTCGTTCAGTGTAGTTGGTTTATTGAAGACGGAAAGTAATTGAACCAAGATGGGATTAAAGGCAGCCTTCCTATCTATTCATGTGACCCATCTTAACAGCTTTTAACCAAACAGTGGAAAAGTACACGAGTGTGTCTGTAGACATCTGGCAGTCATTATCTCCAGAAGCCATTTCCAGGGCCTTCATTTGTTTATGTTAATTTGCATTAGCTGGTATCAGTTTCTTGAATTTGATAACAGTCTGGACATATTCCTCAAGTTTAAATTGAAACAGAGAGTGGCAAAAAAGAGAGGGAGAACGAAGGAAAGACCAGCGTATTCATCCCTGTATATTATAAATAGAATGGGATTAGAATGCTTGTGTAGAAATAAATAGAATAAATGCACGTGTAGAAATGGGGGCTGGAGTCTGTTCAGTGCATGAAGGTTGGTCAAGTGTTTTCCCCAACAGAAACTGTGCAAATTGATGTGCAAGAGTGTGTTTTCAAACTTAATTTATTATCAGTTATCTCAGAGCTCTTGGCCACTAAGGGTGAAGCTTGCACAGCTTGCCTCAAACCACAGTACTGGTAAGTTTTAATGGAGTTATGTCTCCGTATTTCAAAAGATGCCTTGAAATTTCTTGGAAAAGGAAGGTGACTGACATAAATGTACCTGAACAGGAAAAGAAGGATTTTACTCCTAGTATTGTTCAGGGTATTTTTCTCTTCTGCTGAATTACGGAGAAGCAGTTGAATCACGAACAGGAATGGCAAGCTAGGAAGTTTTGAAGGGAGTGCAGTGATCAGACTTGATAGTGCATTCTTAAGAAGTCAAACCCCTCACTGATGCCAGATCAAAGGCAGTGAAGTGCATGTTAAAACAGCACAGGATCTTTTCTGTATCTTCATGTTTCAAATATTCAGAATACATAATTTTCATATTTGTTTGGTTAAGAAAACTTTGGAGTTGACTTACATTTGGGTTTTTTTGAGTAGAAAGCACAGCTTTGCTTGTTTGGTGTTTTGGGGGTTTTCTCCGTGGCTTTTTTTTTTTTTTTTTTTTAACCAAATGCTGAATAAAATCTTTGGAAACTGATCATAAGTGGTAAAATATTTACAAGAGTAGTATTAGGTGTTTTAATCTTGCACACTGTGTTATACTGGTAACAATATAGTCTAATTATAAGAAGAAAACATGAAAAGGTCAAAAAATGGTCTGAGGAGGTGAAATTTTGGACTAGATTGATCTAGACTATAATCTGCTAGTTGTAAAGATGGGCCTTACAATTTCAGAATGCTTTAGGCTGACCTCCCTCCACCTGTACTGTCATGTGAGAGGTCACAGATAGCTTGGTTTTGAACCCCTGACATCCCATTACGCTGTCTATACAATTTTGCTGGTTGTAGGTCACTGAGCCGTCACCAATGTAAAGATGAAATAAGGCAAATTGCTGTATATCGTGCATAAAAGAAATTGTACTTTTCTACCTGCATTTCATTACTACTTTCTTCTGCCTAAGGTTCTTGCCTATCTATTGTTTTCTGGTTAGGTATAAAAGACTTGGCAGTTTCAGGAAATAAAATCACATGTGATGGTTCATTTCTTTCATGGGATGATGAAACACGATCTTTTCAACAGAAGAGAAGTTGTGGTCAGACTAGGAGGGCAGAATGTCTTTGTCCTCGGTGTCATTTCCTTGGCTGACGACCGCGGGGTCAGCATGTCTTTAATATTCTGGGCTTGTGTATATCATTTTTGATACCAGACATACAAATCAAATTTTCCTTTTGCCAAGGTTTTCTTGTTTTGGACAAGAGCATGCCTTGAACTTGCCCAGGAGAAGCCAATGAGATGGATCCCTCCAGGAACAGCAGTGGAGGTGAATGACTGTATCTGAACAGGTCGCTCTGGGCTCCTGACTGTCAGTGAAGGGCTACCTTAAGAAGTTCAGGATGTGATTCCCCATTTTCTCATGGAGAGACTGGATTTAGTGAAATGAACCGTACTAAAGGCTCCACTGTTTTAGCTAGACCTCCATTACCTACAGTAGGTACCTAGACAGCTGGTTGAGATGTGGTCACCTACATTGTAGAAGTCAAGTGAGGTAAATCCCAATATTGTGTGGTTCGACTGCTGTGCTCTGTAAGAAATCTGGATTTATATGGGTGTGCTGCAGTTTTTTTCTGTGGAAATCTGTAGAACCCAGGGCCTTTTGTCTTCCAAAATGAAATCAATATATGCCAGAATAGGCTTTTGCAGGCAGAATGGGGAGTCAATATCTCACTTTTCCTTTTTGGGTTTTTTTTGGGTTTTTTTGTGGTTTTGGTTTTTTTTTGTGTTTTTTTTTTAACATGCACGTTGACGTAGAATCTTTCTGAGTTTGTATGAATTGAGCAGTTACAGGGGTATGTACTGGGCTAGAATAAAATTAATCTCTGCTGTTCAACTCTAAATACCTAATAGTGCAGTGCTACCCTGGTCACTCTGCCATTAAAATCCCAAAGAAAATCTTGTGCTAAGTTTTAGACTGTTCTTGTAACCAAACTCTGTAATGCAGTTGACTGCTAGTCATTACTCATATGGATTGATGCTGAATTATAGGGCTGTGTTCTGATGTTCGCAAATGACTTTGCCATCTCTGAAACTGCCTCCTGCTGTTGAAATAATGAGGAAAAAAGTTACAGCTGGGCCGTACTGGTGAAATTAGTGCACATCTAAAACCCTCCTCTAAAATCTGCAAGTGTCCTGCTGCAGTGATCAGGTAGGGTCCTTCCCACTTAGTGCTTACTCCTAGGTGTAAGTGTTAGAATAGAATAGGAAGAGTATTTCAGTTGGAAGGGACCTACAAACGATCATCTGGTCCAACTGCCCGACCACTTCAGGGCTGGCCAAAAGTTAAAGCATGTTATTAAGGGCGTTGCCCAATGCCTCTTAAACACTGACGGGCTTGGGGCATCGACCACCTCTCTAGGAAGCCTGTTCCAGTGTTTGACCACCCTCCTGGTAAAGGAATGCTTCCTAATGTCCAGTCTGAACCTCTCCTGGTGCAGCTTTGAACCATTTCCACTCATCTTACCACTGGATCCCAGGGACATCAGCACCTCCTTCTCTGCTTCCCCTCCTCAGGGGGCTGCAGAGAGCAATGAGGTCGCCCCTCAGCCTCCTGGTGTCCAAACGAGACAAGACTGAAGTCCTCAGCTGCTCCTGCCAGGACATTACTTCCAGCCTGTCACCAGCTTTGTTGCCCTCCTCTGGACGCCTTTGAGGACCTTAACATCCTTGTTGGATGGTGGGGCCCAGCACTGCATGCAGCACTCAAGGTGAGACTGCACCAAGGCTGAATACAGCGGGGTGATCCCCTCTTGACCATGCCGTGTTTGATGCACCCCAGCATGGGCTCTGCCCTCTGGGCTGTCAGGACATGCTGCTGGCTCCTGGTGAGCCTGCTGCCCACCAGCGCCCCCAGATCCCTTTCTGCAGGGCAGCTTTCCAGCCTCGCCTCTCCCAGTTTACATTGGTGCCTGGCAATACTCCATCCCAGGTGCAGAATCCGGTGTTTGGTCTTGTTAAATTTCATCCCATCAATGACAGCCCAATGGTCCAATCTATCCGGATCCCTCTGCAAGACCTCTTGTCCCTCGAGAGAGTCAGCAGCACCTCCCAGTTTGGTATCACCAGCAAGGTTACTAATGGTGCATTGAAGTCCTGCATCCAGATTGTTGATAAAAATACTGAACAGAACCGGCCCTAGGATCGAGCCCTAAGGAACCCGGCTGGTGACTGGTCGCCAGCCCCATGCAGCCCCTTGAGCCCTGTCCTTCAGCCAGTTCTTCACCCAGCACACCATGAACCCGCTCATCCTGCAGCTGGATGCTTGTCCAGAAGGACGCTGTGAGGAACAGCATCAAAAGCTATACTAAAATCTAGAAAAACTACATCTACCACCTTCCCTTCATCCCCTGGGTGGGTGACCTTATCACAGAAGGCTATCAAATTAGTTGAATGAGAATTTCCTTTGGTGTTGACCATGCCTGACGCTTGCGTTGTTCTTTAAATGCCTTTCAGTGGTACCCAGTACGATCTCCTCAGTAATTTTTCCAGGAACTGACATTAGGTCTGTAGTTTCCTGGGTCTTCCCTCAAGCCCTTCTTGTAAATGGGAATAACATCGGCCAGCTTCCAGCCGGTGGGGACCTCCCCGGGCTCCCCAAGCCCTTTGGGAGATGATGGAGAAGCATTTACGCAGCCGTGTGCTGCAAGGTGTGATTCCTCCGAACTGTCCACAGCAGAGCCGGGGTAGTTCTGCTGGTTTGATGGTGGGACTTCCGCCAAGGGTCTGCTTTGGTTGTTCCCAAGAAGCGAGTGCCTCTTCTCTGGACGGTGCATCTCTGACACACGCTGGTATTTCTCCTTGGTTATTGGTGCTGGTTCTCCCGGAATTGCTTTCTGCGCAAGTAGATGTCTCTTGCCGATAGTTTAATTGCTGTGGATTATTTTAGGTATCATATTGATGACATGGGTAAGCAGAAGGAAGTGGAATGGGGTTGTCATGACTACTGTGATTTTTTTTTTTTTAAACTTTTGTATTTCCATTTAAAAATATTTTTATCTCTAAATTTTTAGGGATTAAAAAATGTGCTTTGAGTGTAAATTACCGGTCATACTTCAGACTCTCCCAATTCTAGCAGAGACAGGTTTTGAAGACTTTTCTTTCTGGAACTCAAAGGGTAAAAAGAAGGCGCATTCTCTTGGCAACTTATATAAAGGAAAATTGTGTTAGTTTAATACTCGTATAATAGTGGAGTACAATTTATTTCGGTGCTTACACAAATCAGGTGGTGTTGCATAGAATTTCTCTAGGAAGTTTTTTTAAATGCTGATAGTTTTTGCTTTAACTAGTAAATTTCTGTGAGCTTGCAGCTACTACTAACGGCAATAATTTCATTGTTTCATTTAAAGCAATACAATTCCTTATTTTTCCACGAGGAGATCTCGCAATACTCATGCCTTAGTTGTGGTTAGAAATGAATTTCTCTTGTGGAACCGATTCAGGCCTGTAATTACTGCGTAGCAAAGAGAAAACTGGAGTAATTTAAGGTATCTTCAGTCATTCAAGGGGGCAAATTAACTTCTTTATGACTAATCGAGTAAACATATTACTCCAATGCGTAAGAGTGGGTGTCTTTTGTTTTCTGGGTACATTCATTCTTGACCTTTGCATTACTTGGAAA
>NW_009258662.1:2596729-2609455 GCF_000687185.1 Egretta garzetta
AACAGGAATCCTTTTACAGTGAACAACTCGGGTCTGGCTTTTAAAACAGAAGAGAATTTTTCTATTTTTTTTTTTTTTTTTAAAATATGTCCATTTACAAAAATATGTCTTACTGAAATATTTATGTTTAGGGATAAACTATGTGATTAGTACCTACGTAGCTCCCTACTGGATTTAAGTTGATTTATGCCTCTGGCCTCTTTTATATGCTTACTCGGCAGCGACAGCAGCGTCTGCAGCACTCGGCTTTGATTCTGAAGCTACTTTTAGCTTGTGTTGATGATATAACCAAATCAGCCCAAGCTAAAAATGGTTTAATTTGTCCTGTTTCTCAGTCTGACGAATTGGCCCTTGCTGAGTTGCCTGTTACATGCGTAGACTGCCACTTGTCCCCTAGTTAGCTCAGTCTTGTTCTTAAACTGTCTGGCAATCAGTGTTGGAGCTGAACAGAAAAATTATTCCTCTGTCATCCTTCGGTTGCTGGCGTCTCTTAATAATTTCCATGCATTTACTGGAGGTTGATAATTTCAGGTATCCATTTGCTAAAAGAGTGAAATGTTTTGTTTTGGGTTATTGGAAACAACACCGAAAGAATTTTCCTTTGTGAAACCTAGTTACTATTATTGAACACTATAAACAGTAGGATAAGGAGTCTTGTGTAGCATTGGGTTTTCATGCCGTACTGGTTTACCTCCAGCGTGAGCTGCGTGCAGCTCGTTCTGCTGAGGAGCTTGCGTCTGAAGTCCCACAACTGAGCCACTTAAAAGGGCAAACCTACAACAGAGGATGTGAATTTGTAGAAAGTGTAATAGGACTTTAAAGACTCCTGATGGTTAAGATGTTTCTGTGCGGTGTCTTCATTTACAGTACGTGCTTACAGTTGGTTTTCAAGGTGCATGATGCCAAACAGCAGTTAGGTGTGATAAGGGATGATCTCGTATCTCCCAGCACTTCTTTCACATCCTGTATATTGATGACTCTTCTCCCCACTACCTGACCACAATTCTCCAATCCATATTCTGTCTCTGCATGTGGGATTTAAAAGTGCAGTTTGCCAGCGGTGTGGATTAATTCCACTTTGCTGAAAGGCACCGGTCACACAGGAAGCAGGAGGAGGGATTTTTAAAAGAATCCTGATTCCCTGCCCTGTACCAGCTTGCTCCATTTCTACTTCTCTGACAGATGTTGCTGCGTAAGTTAACTATCTTGTGGCTAAATGAGCATAATCTTTAATTTAAAATGAAAATAGAATTTTGGCAGAAGTTGGCAGCATTAGAAAAATGCTCCTACTTGCCCTGAGCGGATTGTTTTTTTTTCCAGGGGGTGTGTGTATATGACAGAGGCTGAAAAAGAGAGAAGTATGTGTGGGCACTGGCAGCAGGCCACACTCTTCAGGCCGTGCACTGCATCGGCTCTTCTTCTTCTTTTTTTTCATTGCCTTGCAAAATGTATAGACTTAGACGTGTAAAACAATACATTTCTTTCAAAATTGTGTTAAATGAGCTCATCTTAGTCACTCAGCAGCTATGAAATGCTGCCAAGTGCTACATGTCTTGTAGATTTATAGATTTTTTTTTTTTTTTTTTTTTTTTGCAAGGGATGAAATACTATACCGTTACTGAGGCAGAGATAAAGCATCTTCCTTCACCCATAACATACTGAAGCATGAAGAAAGATGCTGAAAGCCAAGATTTCTAATTTGACCCTCCTACTTAGTGCTCCTGAACGTGAAGATTCCGACTCGCTGAGGCTGTCTGCTTGTGGCAGGCAAAATTATCATTCACCACGTTCACAGCTGAGAGTTTTGACGAGGTCGGTAACCAGTTCTAGCGCAGCATGGCTCCTTCTCCCTCACCGCCAGCTTGGTAGCAGGAACAAGTGAGACTTCTGCTGCTTCCCTTCTAACGAGGTACGAATTCCAGATCAAATGTTAGAGCTTCTTGTTTCTACATGAAATCGGATTCAACCCCTGGACGTGTTCCAAGCAGGGATATCATTAAATTTGATTCTGTTGCTTCCAACTGTTAAAGTACGCTGATCTGACACAACCAGGGAGAGAACTAAAATATATATACGTTTCAAAGATACAAGGCAGAAGGAACTGTTGGATAATTTAGTCTGACATTTAGAGTATTGCAGGTCATTATGTGTAACTGTTACTCCCTGTTTTGAGCTTAGTAGCTCATGTTTGACTGAAAAATTAACAGGCATTTGTGGATTTTTTTTTTTTCAGAAAGGCATGCTGTCTTATTTTGAAGTTACTTAGAAATGAAGTTTTCAACGTCTCTTACAGTAATTTGTTCTATTGGTTAAACAGTCTGCGCTTTCTTTTTTGTCGTGTTTCTCTGCATTTCTAACTTGAATGTGTCTGGTTTCTAGTTTGCCATAGTTTTATGGGCATTTTAAGCTGGCATAAACTGGCAGAGCTGCTGAAAGAAGCAATCAGCTTCCCTCAGTCGATGTTCCTGCTTTGGTGCCAGCTGGCGTGGCCGGAGCACTGGGCCCTGGTCCTGGCCTGATCTTTCTACAGCTGTACAGTGAACCCACTGCAGAACCAGCAACAGCAGCAGCAAAATCAGATTTGTCCAGGGTCAGTACCAACATCTGGTTCATAGCAGAGCTGCGTGAAGGGTGCCGTTACAAACGAGGAGGTGGAACAGGGACAGGAACGAACAGTCAGGGATGAGAAATGGGCGAAGGTGGCTGTCGCAGCAGCAGATGGTGAAACTGCAGAGTTACTTCCAGCTGTTGGTTCTTGGCCATTTTCTGCTAGAAATAATCACGTTCTAATGGGGGCTCGTGTTGCTCTGCAGCCAGCAGCATGTCTCTGCGTCTGCGGCTTGGTCCTCACGGTGATAACATCACGACTTTACAACCAGGTGGACGTCAGAACACTGGAATAAAAAAATGCAGTTATTTGATGTAGCGAAAGCTGTTCAGAAGCAAGTACTGTCAAGTTGTTAACATTTATTTTGTTGATAAATTTTTAGTATCTGTGTTGTAGTAATTGGCAACTAATACTCCAGGGAAAAAGGCTTTCGACTGGTTTACTAGAGGGCTTATATGAAGCAAATTAGTGTGTTAGGCTGAAAGTGGAAATTCCCAGTACGCAGGACTGTGTTTAGTAAACATTTTTTTTGAAAAACAAACTTAAAGATACAAATGGATATTTATTAGGTAACGGGATGTCTTAAAACCTAGCTGTTGAACAATGTCTAATACTAAACGAGGCGAACTTCATGGTAAAGAAAATATTGTGTTCTCTCTACTGAATGTTTTGTGTCTCTTCTGAGAGCGTTTGGGAGTCAATCTCTGTGCCAGCTCTTGTGTTTCGAATGCTCTATCACGCTTTTTGGTGAGAGGAGAGTATCATCAATCTTTACAAAGCTGAGAGAGAGATGTACATCACGCTAGTTCCCTTGTCTTCCTCTGCAGTCTGAGGAAGGGTGTGGTTTTCTGAGATAAAGAGGTGGAGCTCTGAGGAGCAAAATCCCAGAGACAAGTCAAGCCCAGCAATACAAGGTTATCCAGTCTGAGCAAGGGAGTGGCTCCAAACCTTACTCTGTCGCCACAAAACACTGACGTTTGTCCCTGTGCATGCATGTGTAGCTATGAACTAGAAAGTCAGAATATGTATCAGTCTTCTGGGGCATCACGCACTGATGTTGTTCTCTGTATAAGGAAAAAAAGCTCTTCTAGATATTGCTGAAAGTGTTGACTGTTTATTATTTTTTTATTATTATTTCATTTTTTTAGTGCTGTCAAAATACACTTTTTTTTTTTGCTTGCATTTAAGTTTAGCAGTGATTCTTACTACTGTGAAAGTTGATATATAAAATTGTTTTATATATTCTTACCAAAAGATTCCGGTATTGATTAGGCAGCAGTGCTAAACGGATGAAGCACATAGTTGCTGTTTCTTACTATTCAGCATGCTGCTCCCATGCCTCTGCTGGCAGCATAGTGCAAAACCGACATTTACTTAAGACTAAGAAGTATTCCCTCTTCTTTTGAGATGGTTTTGGATAATCTAATTGTGCATTATTTCATCAGGAGTTCATCTTCACAGGTTCTAGCTGGTACAGACCTCACTTTATGCATGGGAACTGATGAACACGGTTGTAGAGGCCTGTTTTGCAAGAGGACTCTGTTCCTTATCCTTCTGGTTTTGCTTAGGAGCTCCTAATAGCCCGGTTCGTTGGAGCTGTTGCTACCACTTAGATGGAGAGGGAAGAAACCGCTTCACTTGAGATCTGACCGATTGCCAGCGTGCATTCAACTCAAACTTCTTTAAAGTGACCATTTGATTTTGGGCTATCTTAAGTGCAACTCCTCGAAGCTGCCCAGCCACACTTGTCCTAAGGATGTTCTGCTGCTGCACCTCTTCCTCAGTTGCCTTCGTTTCTACTGAGCCTCCCAGCTTTCTTACAGGTCTTCTCCTTCCCCTTCATACCATTGCTGGTTGGCACGTGTTCTTGAGCCGTCATGGCCCAGGCAAAGTGTCATATCCTGATCGTTCTTTTTACATCTATTTTGTATAATTTATTTTTTTGTGTTGAATCTGTGAAAAACTTTCTTGGGTAAAAAATTTTCTGGCCACCTGTGATTTTATAAGGGAAATTCCCATGATTCTCATTTAAAACTCTCACTTTAAGTTTTTATTGAAGACAGAAAAGGGTGTCTCTTCTGTTCTTTTTCATCTTTGTTTTAGTTTTTATTGTGCAGATATGTATTAGCCTGGTAAAGCTGTAAAATAGCGAAGTTGCGATGGTCTTCACTGGAGGTGGAATAGTTTATAAAGAAGGCTTTGCGGTCTGATTTAGATGTTTGTACTTCAAAATAATTTAAGAGAAAGATGCCTTTTTATTTACTGAACTCTTGCAAGTAAACCTTAAAATACCACCACAGTAAGGAGCAAATAATTTTCTTCACAACATAGGGTCTTCTCTTTCTTCAGAAATCTGTGAAAAGATGGGATTCTTGCCAACCATCAAAGTTTTCAGAAGATTGCTGCTATTTTTCCCTTGTTATATTTTAAATAGTAAACACACAAAATTATTGACGAGCTTTCTCAAAAAAGGATTCCAGGTTTGACACGTCTTGCTAAAATACCATTTAACTTATTTTCAGGTGGAAAATAAAGGATATAAGAAGGGATGATCAGTAAACAGTGCTGAAATACCCTTTTTAATTTTTTTTTTTTTTTTTTTTTTTTTTAGACTCTCAAATGACAAGTTCTTTCTGGAACCTCACTCAGCTGCCTTTGGAATCAGTGGGAGGCTTTACCTTTATTTCCCAAGAGGGCAGTGAGGCTCACTCTCACTATAGTGCCTCTCTGCTATTGTGTATATGATCTACAATATATGTATTTTAAAAACATGCAAAACATAAAGTTAGAAGGAAGTCTCGTACTTGGTAAAAGTCATTTGTGTCCCTCCTTCAGATGCCCCAAGTACAACTATTTTGAAAACATCAGCTTTCTAGTTCACTAAGGAATATGGTTGTGGCTGCATATCAGTTCTATGCATAGCAGATTTTGAAGACGCTTTTTTTTTTTTTTAAGAGAAATTGTAAAGAGAGAAACCACAATTTTAAAATTAATGGTCATTAAGTTTTCCAAACCTATTAATTCAGCTGTGGGTGAAGCCAAGAACAGAACCTTTGCACTAAGAAGCGTGGTCATGGCTTGAATGTACCGTACTGACATAAACTGATGAGGGATTTCCACAGAGGAAAAAGGGAATTTAGAACTTGGATATTGTTAATTAAGGTTTCGGCAATTTGACCTTCGGGTTCTTTTTGAAATCCCTGATGTAGGATGCATCATGAATGGTGTTTGAGTTACTTGCATCTTTGCTGAGGAGAGTGGGAGGAAGATTCCCTGCTGTGCTGTCCAGGCTGCTGCACCCTCCATCAGGTGCAGGTCTCTGGTAGGAAGGAGATTTTGTGTTCCCTGAGAGCACCTGAGCACGTTTTGGAGGGGCAGCTTTTTGGAGGGGCAGCTTTTTGGAGGGGCAGCTTTTTGGAGGGGCAGCTTTTTGGAGGGGCAGCTTTTTGGAGGGGCAGCTTTTTGGAGGGGCAGCTTTTTGGGGCAGCTTTTGGGAGGATGGGGTAGAGATGGGTCAGAAAGGAGCCTGCATCAGGAATGGAGACTGAGGAGGAGAAAACTAAGTGCTCAGACACAGAAGCAAAGACTTTCCTTTGGGGATGCATAGGGATTATGCAAAATTAGGTTGTTAATGGATTGTGAACAAGCTTGAAAAAAAACCCCTGAAACCACATTGAACTAGGGGATTTATTGAAAAGTCTCTTATTTATCTTGCTTTTAGTTTTACTGCTAAGAGTTCTGTGCTTTATGTATTTTCTAGTAATGCTGAGCTCTGGCGTTCACAGTGCTTTCAGTGTTTTGATGATGCTTGCTCAGAAGAGGAGTGCAGGCAGCTCCTCCAAGCACTCGGTGACTCAGGGTCTCGTAGCAGTGGTGTTAGAGACAAGATGTGAATCTGAAAGCAGCCCTGGGCTCGGGGGCTGAAGCTGGAAGTGAGCAAAGACATATGTCCTCTGAAGACAGAGACAGAAGACTTCATTTTATTTATATTTTGCAGAGACAGCAGCACAAAAACATTCCCTCAAGCCGAGAAAAGAGCTGCAGAGAATGTGACATCACTTTCTTCAAAGGGTTAGCCAAAAACTTGGTTACTAGAGCTTGTTGTTGATCCAGGTGTCTTGGTAGCACCTGAGAGGGATGAATGTTACAGAACCTAAAAGAAATCAAAGTCAGGCATTGGATTAATCTCATGTCTCCAGTGCGTGACCTTTATCTATATGGAGCAGCAAGATGGTTCAGGAGCCCAAGAACTGACTCAGATCACTAGATAGGCAGAGACTGAACTGGGATTAGAAAGCTTGATCTGGAAGCACATGGCAAAGATCAGCCACTACACAGGTAGCGTTGCTCACAGAAACAGAGCATCTGAAAAGCATGTGTTAAAACGGCTGTTTTTACCATCAGGATATCTTACAAAGGTTTCCAGGATAGTTAAAAAAAGAAAAAGGCTATCAAGACCTTTCCTCTTACAACCTTGAAATAATTTATTTGCTGTGGGATGATGAGAACAGGGAAAAGATGTAGTAGTTCCATCAGCTACTACAGATGAAGACTCCACAAGTCAGCTTATTGAGAGATGCCTTCAGAAGGGTGTAGGAGAAGCCGCCTTGAGACGCAAGTTGGAATTAACCTTAGGATAATACTGCTCTGAGAACAAGGCAAATGAAAATGGGAGGGGTTAGCTCCTGTTGAGAACTGGATGAGCTATTTTTGGAAAAATCTTGGTAGGTTAAAAGGACAAACACTGGGGAACTGGTCATGTACTAGATTTGGTCTGGAACAGTGACAGATTAACACAGTCTTTGAGTTGATGTAGATAAAGTTCGTCTGTCTTCCTTACGAGAAGCAACAAAATGAGCTGATGAGTACAAAGTGAGATATGCTTGAGAGTAGTGTCAAGAATCCTGAGGCAGGGAAGAAAAAAAAAAAAAATCTACCTTTCCTCAAAAGAAACATAGCTGTTGGTGATAAAAAGGTCATTTTGAGGCTTTGGAGACTTGGTCTGTCAGAGACACTCGAGAACTGGGAAAGATGAGGATTTGTTTCTGGAGTAGCAGGACACACAGGAGCTGTTCTCTGTATTTGTGAAGAGATGGAACAGAGCAAATACTCTCAACTTCTCGCAGTACTTTGGCACGCCATTTCTGCAGGGAGAATCCCTACAAGACGCAAAGCAAACCTGATGGACTGGAAGGGAGACAGGTTGGATTTCCTAGAGGATGGAGGTAGTGTACCCTGGGCTGGTGGGACAGGGGAATTGAGAAAACTTGCGTACATCTAAGTTTAATCAGAAATGATTAAATGGGTCTCACTTGTGGAACTGCTGGGGAATGAGGGAAAGAAAATGCCTGTTCTTGTCAGGTTGTCTTTCAGAAACCTTGCTCATAAAGGGGCAAGTTTTGTCAGTGAAAAGGATGCGCGGGAGGAGGCAAGGAGAAACTACACCAGGAAAGAGGCAACCTGTGTAGGACTACTTAAACATGCTTTGTCCCTGGTGAGGTTGGATGAGGGAGAGAAGGAAAGCTATTTCCTATTCTAATTGTCAATCAAGAAATGATTCAGGAAGGCAAGAAAGGGGGAAGGCGGCAGTACAATTTGGTGGTTATTCAGCAAGTTAAAAAGATGCATTTTAAGTAGTTCTGAGGTTTGCTGTGACTTTGGAAGTGTCTGTCAGGAGCAGAGTGCTAGAAGAGAGGACTGGGGAGGGGTGGAGGGGCAGGACTGTGGGATGGGTGGGGATAGGAACACCTGCAGCTTTTTTTCCCTTGGGACCAAAGCAGGCTGTGTGGTGTTTTTTGCAAGCCAGAAATGTACGGAGTTGCCAGGCAGAGAGCAAGCCTGAAGGAGAGGACCTGCCCTGGAAGGACAAATTGGGTACTGGGGCAGTTGTTCAGAACCCCCTTAATTTCTGTTGCCTGAGTTGAACTCTTTTTTTTTTTTTTTTTTTTTTTTCCCTGTGAAATAAATACATAATTACTCTGGTTCTAATAAAACTTAGCTCTAGAATTAACAAACACATTCTTACGGCCTTTAGGTGTCTTGTTACAGAAAAGTGCAGGCAAATCCACCTCCACGGTGCCGTCAGGCAATTTGTTAATACTGCAAATCAAAATGCATATATATTTGAGCAAGGTCTTGCGAAATCACTGTTAGCTTGGACATATTAATAGATCCTCCCTATCTTTCATGAGACAGCCTCTGGGTACAGGAGTGACCGTTGGTGTGATTGATAGTTTTCGTGCAAATTATTTTTCTAAGGCTTACCATTAACCTATTTTTTGTTAACAAAGTGAATATGAGAAAAGAAAAAAGATTTTTGAAAAATTGAGATTTCTAACTTTGACCAGTGACAGAAAATGTAATTAGGTTTTGCTTTGGTTTGGGGTTTTAGTTCATGTTGTTGGTTTATGGTGTTTTTTTGTTTTGTTTTTGTTTTTTTTTTTTAAAGTGCAAATGGTCAGCTTTTGAAATAATGAGAAATTGGAGGGGGAAAGGAAAGGAAAATTTTCTGTACTCTTAGACAAGCTATATGAATGCAGGATTAGCTGCTTTTCTAGGCTCTTAATTGTGTTTCAAGCAAACAAAACTTTCCTGGTTTTTAAAGGCTAAATGAAGTTTGAAGCAATTTGCTGTATGATACAAAATACAGTGATTCAGCATTCGTGATGGGCGCTATTTATAGTTCCTCTATTTTTATTCGAAGAAAAACAATAGCACTGAATTTCAGGCAGTTTGACCAGACACTTTGGAAGGTCTCTGTTGAAGCTGAGGAAAATCTCGTATTGCTTGATCTTGAAAGCTGAACTCGTGAGCTTTTTCGGCATCAACATTTTAGTGCTGTGCTCTTGAAGGTGAAATTCAGCTCTGTGCTGGAAAGCTACGTGAGCAGTGTTTCTCTGAAGCCTAATTTGTATCCACTGTTAAGGGGCCATCAACGTTCACTGTATTTTATTATGGAAGAATTGAGCAATGTAATTAATCTCTGTTAATTTTAACCATCTCTTTCAGGTTTTCACAACCGTTCTGTTACCCTGTTGCTGCAGCCAACGTGGATCCAAATGCCGTGGCTACAAAGGCTTGTTACTTTCTCATGCTGGATCCCTCAAATCCAAGAGCTACTTGGCAGTTTCCAAGGCAACCACCTGTGGAATAATTAAAAGGATGAAGTGTTAGTGTGCCAGATATAAGGAATTCTTGCCTGGAGAGAGCACTTCGTTTTCATCTGTCTTGAAGAATCAATCTGCCAGCAAAGTTAAGGTATTACAATTAAAAAGTGCTGATTTATTTTTCTGGAGGTACTGAAAATTGGAGTAGGAGCAACAATCCTAATATGACTGTATACTGTTCACTTAAGAAAATGACCATGGATCCTTCTATGTTAACTTTTTGGGTATATTTAAACATACAATCCAGGAGAAAGGTGATGATGGAAAGGCAATGTGGGTGAACAATATTTTGTATCAGTAAACAGTTGCATGAACTGGTTTGCGCTTTGTGTCTTCCCTCACAGATGATTTTAAGCTTGTAAGGACTAAAATGGAGCATACATTAGTGGGAGCATAAATATAGGAAGTGCAGCCTTCATGCCAAGTACACTGAGATTTCTTTGGCATTCAGTGAAGTGATAGATATAAAAGGAATGTAGGAGTGGGCTCACTGCAAAATGACAGTCAGAATCAAGGATCGATCTTTATCCCATAGCTTAAAGGGCATATGCAGTGATTAAGTTGGATGTTGAAACTGAACTGCTAATCAGGTTTAGCTGCTTTGGTGAAGCAGTCGCTAAAACCATTTTGAAGACCATATTCCCAGACTCAGAGCTGAAATTGCATGGTGGAGAAAACCAAAAGGTAAGCGAAAGTACTCAACTCCGTTAACAATAAAAAAAATAGCAAATTTGGTTCTGAACGTTTGAAATGTTGCTACAAAAGTTTATGGTAAAGCTGTTAGGCTCTAGATAACTGGAAAAGTTCTTCTCAAAGTATAGTATGTTACTGGATGTATCTGCTTGTTATATCTTCCTTCTCTGCCAGTCATTCAAATATATTTGAATAGGAAAATAGTCTTCATTTCTGACAATGAAGTTAAACGGAGAAAGCCACATTCACGTTCTTCTCATAGTCCAAATAACTGCTCAGTTAAGTCTGGTTACCTAGCCTGATGCTTTTGTATAGTTAATTTTAGGCGTGATGCCTTTGTGTAGTTTATTTTAAGCAAAAAAAAAAAAAATTTCTAAATTTTGAAGTAGAAATATTTGGGATGCCATCTGGGCTTTAGTTAATAGATTTTTACTGCCAAAATGTTTGTGGGATTCTGTTGGGATGTGGATGGGATTTTCACATTCCATCCCTTCCACAGCACAAGAGGATCATTGTTTTTTAGGTACGGTGGGTCCAAGAAGAAATAAGAATTGCATGATGGCAGCTTTGTAATTTCAGGGAATACCGACAGGACCTATCCAGTAATGACTGTTACCTTTTACAGCTGTTAGAGAATTTCAGAAGCTAATACTTGTTAGGTACCAGCTGAGTACAACTGCAATTTTCAACCGTAATACTTGATTTCCAGTTCATTGTCATCACGGCTTAACTGCCAAATTGATTTTCTTTTTGAAGTAATTCTTCAGGCTGTTCAGTTCCTTTCAGTGTAGAGCTGAGGAAAAGGTTTTTGGACACAAATAACTCTTTTCACATGTGAAGGGAGTACACTGGCAAAGTATCTGCGCCAAAGCATGGTGAAGATGATGCAAAATTGAGACACAGTGCAAGCAGAGTAAGGGTGGCTGGTATGTGTGGATCCAAATCTTTTGCTTTCCAAGAATCACAAGTAACTCACAAAGATGGAAGTGGATAGTTGTGAAAGAGTGTATTTGTGTAAGATTAACATAATAGCTAGATAGCAATCATGTGAAGTGGTGCAGGATTCCCAAGAGTGTGCACAGGGGAGAAGTTTTGTCTTGGACACCCATAGAAAACATAGTGAACACATGCAGTTACCTCAGTTTTTCTGTTTTACCTCAAATATTGTGGGTGAGGTTCTCCTCATGAAACTTAGATTTCCAGACATTGCTGAAGCAGGTGGTAAAAATTAGGTAGGATGAACAGCTCCCTGAAGGTACCTATTCCAGACCCCCTGGAGGGGGGATGACCTGCCTCTAAAAAGGTACCTCTGGAAAGGAACCTCTCTCTTTCCATTGATGGTTCAGCCTGGGCTGCTGGTTTAGCCTAGGTGTCTAACGGTTCAGAAACTTCTAATTGTGTAATTAGATGTACTTACATGTGAAACTCATGTATGCTTTTTTCCTCCGTATTTCATTCCTAATCCAGAGCTTTCCATGCTAAGTGGAGTTGCACTTGGTTACTGGTACAACCCACTTACTCATCCTTCTTTTCCTAACTCAGATTTTTGACCCCAGCAATTTCCAGACTTCATATTCGAGCCTCTGGTTCAGTATCAAAGATACTGGAGAGCCACATGGAGTTTGTTAACATAGTTTCTAACAGAAATAAAAACACGCATGCTAAATTTAGGCAGCTGGACTGTGTGAAAGAAAATGCAGTGGCTAGGCAGAATTGATTTCTAATGTTCTGTATGTAGCTTATGTTTTAATAATTTCTATCCCTGAGATGTTTTACAGGAATGAAGGGGAGTAGAAACTTGGGAGCGGTGATTCCTTCAGTAACTTCTTAAAGTGATGCAGTATGTGGCAACATAGAAGCTGGTTTTGCAGCCTTGGCTATAAAGATTAGTGCTACATGCACCAATAAAAAGTGAAAATTTCTTTGTATTCCTCTTTCTGTAATAGAAGACTTATGTCCCACATTGGATTAATTTGTCCTTTTGAAAGGACAAAAAAAGGGAAATAGTGATATGGTAATTCTCTTAAAGATGATTTTGATACAGTATCAAAAGAGTCAATTACAGTGTGGTAGTCTAAAAGTGTCATTAAAACACACGTTAATTTTGTTAAGCAAATAGGACTCTTTCCTAGAATAGATAACACTTTCTTCTTGTTGCTTGGAAATCCAGGTAATTTTTCAGGTTGGGATTTTTTAAAGGGAGTTTTTCCTTCTAGCAAGAGTAGCCTAGAGTAAAAAAATAAAGAAAACACAGGGAAA
>NW_009258662.1:2609478-2621074 GCF_000687185.1 Egretta garzetta
GCAGTGAGTCACCTTCCAGTTCTTGGAAGAGGGAACTCAATGAATGGACCCTTTCACCTAGGCTTTATTTTATTTTACATCTCCGGAGGTTTTAGGGTATATCAGGCTGGGCAGACACATCAAACATCTCATTAAGATCTTGTAGAAAAGATTTTTTCACCTTCCCAGAGAACGAGAATAATCTCGTTGTAGAAAAGATTTTTTTTTTTCACCTTCCCAGAGAACGAGAATAATCTCTGAGAATCTCAGTTACTGGGACACTATGTGAAGTTGTGTATCTTAAGGTTTTTAGGACTGTGTGTCTTTGCTTTCTGGCTCCTTGGAGATTAGAAGAGAGTTAAAATCACCTGCCCAAAAGTGATAATGAACGTATTCCAGGTGCATCAATACGGGACGCTATTTTTGCCTGTCAATACCACAACAAAGATGTGAAACTCCAGTAAAATACATTGTATTTCTCTGTATTGTGTGTAGCCTTCCGAGTGACTGGCCACTGCTCTAAGAGCAGTTACAGTGACAGCAACCACAACACCCTTTCAGAATGAGAGAACTGTTTTGCTGTACTTAGGTGGGTAAATGTTTAATGGGGATCAAAATCAGCATGGCAATTCTAATGGTTTTGCAGATAATACTATCCGCTAGATATAGAATCATAGAATCGTCTAGGTTGGAAAAGACCTTTAAGATCATCAAGTCCAACTGTTAGATATTACAATATTTACGCTTAGTCACAAGATCCCTTTCTCCCCACCGGCTATTACTGCTGTACATTTTGGATGTGCTTTTTCTGTGTCATTCAGAGGACTTTCCCTGACAAATTATGCAAAAAGTCCAGAATAGAATAGAAAGGTCAGTCCACCTCATCATCATTCTAGGACCAGTTTCGCTTTCTTTGGAATCAATGAAATAACTAAGAAAATACTTCTATAGCAGTAGAGTTGCTTGCATTAATATGTATTTCCTACTCCCCCTTTGTGATTTGGATTCCTCGTGTTAGGTTGTGTGTCTTTTCCTGCTATTGAAAAATAAAAGAAAGATTTTAGAGTTAGACTCATATTTGGTAGAGAGGTGGAAGGTGGCTTTTCATCTGCTATCCACAGTGAGTGTTTGGATATTTGTAACGAGCATGGAAGAGGTGCTAACACTTGACAGTCCTTTGGGACATTATACCTGCGCTAGACAAAATGACTTACGGAGAGGTAATGAATGTAAGGGTAGACGAGCAGCTCCTCTCGTACGCCCATTTAGAGCAGTATTTGGTCTCCAGCAATGGCCAAAGGTGGGCAACTGGGGAGCACAGGAACAGAACGAGAATGTAGGATCCTCCTTCTGCATGCTCTTTAATCTCTGGACATCTGTAGTACTGAGTCTTAATGAGCTGGATGGTTTCTCTCTCTCTCCTGCCCCCCCACCCCCCCAGTGTTTACTGGACTTGTCTTAGGAATTTGTTAAATCTGCCTTTCGAGCCATGACAAGTATTAGGAAATGTTATAGTCTGGTTCCATAGCTTAACTAACATGGCAGCATGTTGAGTGAGGAACCACATTCTTTTAAGTTTTGAACCTGAACTCTGTTTAAAATTCATTTCTTGTACTGGAGGAGATGCAAGTAATTCATCGCTATCTACTATCTCCATAACAATCGTAATTTTCTAGGCCTCAGCCTGCTCCAAGTGTTGAGAGTCAGTTCAGAGCCTGTTGACCTACACATGAAGCTAGGACCACTCTCGCTATCCTCAGTTATCCTGCTTCACACTTAATTTCGTTGAGATACTTCATGAATTTCACTACTGAATTTCACTGATCTATTTTATTGTCCAGTCAGTAATCTGCATGCAGTCCTTTTTCAGTTCTTCTTACTCATTTACTGTCTTCAATATTGTGAATAACTTGGTATCATCAACAGATGTTGCCATCTCACTGTTGAGCCCTTTTCATGTCATTTATGAATTCATTGAAGAGTGCTGGGAACAGATCCCAGCACAGATCCCTGTGGAAGGAAGAGCTGAAATGGCACCAAGTCCTGCCAAAAGCAAAAGTGGGTATGCCCGCTTTTGCACGTGGCATGGTTGAATTTGTAGTAATTTCACTGAATTTGTAGAAATTTCACTGTGTTGTTTTGGTACACTTGTCAATGTGGAATCATTGTAAAAACTTCTGTAGGAATGGATAATTCTGTATGTAAGAGATAGTGTCGTTCTTCATCAGCTGCATGTGTAACTTCACCTTCTGAAAAAGATAGGACAGGGAAGGGATTCACCTTTTTGGATGATAGAGGATTGCCTTGATGTTTAAAAGGGCCAGTCCTGCTTTGCTCACCGCACAGCATCTTTCATTTTCTGAGGTTTTATTCTTGAAAGCAATTTGGTTGGAACTTACTGGTTTATCGCTCTCTGCATTACCAGCGTATGGAAAATAGTGTTGAATAAGGGAAATTAAGCAGTTGAATAAATCTCCACAATCATAAATATACAGTGGTTTTAGATCGTTAAGTGCAGGAAATTACCTGAGCAACAGAACTGTTACTTGTTCTTGTTTTCTGACATTAACATGGCAAACATTTAATGTAGTAATGAGAAAAACTGGGTCAGATCAAAAGGACCTGTAGCATAAAATCGTTTTTCTGATGGTAGCCTGTCGCTGCAGCTTAGGGAAGCATGCAAGAAGAGGGAATCTGCTTCCCACAGCATAGTCACGCATCCTGCAGCTGGGGAGTCCTGAGCCATAGGCTGTATCACGACTCCGCACTTGCTTCCACCAGTTTGTCTGAGGTGAAGCCATTTTGTTGTCCCTGATGTCCTAGAGCTGTGAGTTTCACAGGTGAGGTATTCACCTTGCAAAAAAGGCGGCTTCCCGTTTCAAAGCCTGTGCGCGACACCCCTGCCTCTGGCTCGCATACCTGCTCCTGTATGCCCTGCAGTCTCTCTTCAGTCCTTCCTTTTGCTCGCTGAGGCATCTTGCTCGATTTCATCTCTCCTCATGTGCAGTCTTGCTCCCTAAGTTTTGTCTTTGCTGTTCTGTACGCTGCTGTGTTACCCCCTTTCTGAGCTGGGGGGACCAAACCAGCACGCGTAGTTCAGGGTATGGACGTGCTGCAGACGAATGCAGCGTCGCAGGGTCACACTGCTGCCTCTTGGTACCGTCTCTATTCCCTTTCTAATTACTCCTGGAATTCCGTTTGCTTTTGCGCTGCTCCTATTACCAACCCCTGTGAAAACTGTGTTTTCATAAAGCTCTCTGCAGTGACTTCAAGGTATTTCCTAATCAGGAAAAACTCATTTAGAACCCATCATTTTCTCTGTGGAGTTAGCTATTTCTTTCCAAATGCAGGGCCTTGAATTAATCCACTTGAATGTTGTCTTCAGTTTTCTCTCCCAGTCACACTATACAATAACTAGTTGGAAGAAAGGGCTGAGGATAACTGCTTTGATTTGCTTAATGTTTATCTTTAGTAGACCTGTGATCGCACACTCTGTCCTTTCAGCATAATTTATTGTTAAGTTAAATGAGAGAGGTCTAACTACAGGTCTGTGTAGGAGTCCACTTTCTGTGTGTGTGTATCAACAGATCTGTTTTAGTATGTTAATTAACTGCTGATTAATAAGACCTTCCTCTTTACTGCACTATAGCTGTGTTGTCTTTAATAGCTTTTAGAGAAACTGGTCATTTTGGGGGTCTCCCAGCATTCAATTAACCAGAGCTCCTTCAGAGCCCTCCTGTGTTTGACCTGCATATTGCAGTCCATCAGTTGGCGTTTTTAGTATTTTGGTTTCCTTAGAAATCTGGCTGCGTACATGTGCTCCTGGCTATTCTGTTACTGGTCGGCTTTGTCACTTCGCAGTTCTCAACTGACCGGAGAGGATCCTCTTTCCTTGTCTGCTCTGCGCACAAACTCCAGTGCTGGAAGTTCCCTAAACTGTTACCTGCTGAATGGTGAATTCATTTGGGTTTCCATGTGGCAAAGAAGTAACTCTGAGGCTTTTCCCCCTCCCCATGGCTTTATTAAGCATTCCTTTTACCTTTTTGTCACCTATGGGCCCAGCAGACTTTCTGATGAGCATCATCCTTCTGGTGTATTTGATTAAAATTTTCTTCTAGCACATTTGTTGTCAATATTTTTTTTTAGCTTGAAATTGAACGAATTTGCATTTAGTTTGCTAAATTTTTTTTTTTTTCCCCTGGTATCCTAGTATGACTTCACTTTTTGCAAAAGCATGCCTTTCATGCTTTCTTAATGCTTGGTTTTGTTTTTTTTTTTTGAAGTTACACTTACCCTGTTCTGCCATATGCAATATGAGGTCTTCAGCAAACTGTCAGCCCCTGAAAACATTCACCTTTTTGCCTGTTCTTTTTAGTTTTCTTTAAAGCAGCTTCCTTTTTTCTTAATCACAGAATGCTTGAGGTTGGAAGGGACTTAACAAAGGTCATCTGGTCCAACTCTCCTGCTCAAGCAGGGATTTTTTTTTTAGTTGCTTAACTAAAAATAGAGAAAACTAATCCTTCAAATGCTGAACTTGAGTGCATTGTAATCAGTAATGCAGTTGCTCTTCAGCAATAGAGTTCCTGTACACAGTTAAAGACTGGGTCAGGTCTTGCTTCTGTTGTGGGTTTTCAAAGTTGTTGAAGAAGTGATAATTAATGGTGTCTTAAAAATGCAGTGTTTATATCACACTGACAATACTGAGAATTTACCTGTCTCTCTGAAATCCTCCAGTTTGGCCACCTTAATCTCAAGAGGTGATGTTTGTCACTGATAACTGTCAGCTACCTTCACAGGGCCATGATCATGTCGTCTTCCTCTTCAGGCTGGAACTGGGAAGCCTCTCTGTCCTGCTGAGCTTGGTTTTGTATCTTCTCCATGTGCTTTCATTGGAAGGAAGATGGTTTGAACTTCATGAACTTTAATGCACTTTGAGATACTCAAGTTAGTCAGGCGATGTGACGCGATTCGTACTGGAAAATGTCTCTATGGGGCTGTGGCTCTCATCCTGCTGGAATATTCTATGCTATCCAAAATGGCACCGGACTAACGTTTAATGGTGACTGTTGCCCTCAGCCAGTGAAGTTGAAAGAGCAGTTTGGTTCACTCTACTGTAAGCATTTCCATGTGGTCATAAGAGTTGCCAGTGTCTCTTTGGGCGAAATGAAGGTTTAGTGGTTGACCTAAAAGGGTAAAATGAGAGTGGAATTTAAACCTGAATGCACCCAGAATGTAATGTTGATGGGGAAGAGGCACTTGGTGTGCCTTGGGTGGCTGGTAGTTTTGCCTGTTTTTCCTTGCTGTCTTAAAAGTAAGTGAACAGTCTGCAACCTAGAGATGTAATCAGATATTGCTGGCATGTCTAGCAATATATATTCCATTTCAGTATTGATGCTGTAAAGTCTCTGGGAGGTCTGGAGAAAGTGGTAATAATCATACTACTTTGGAGTTCAAATTGCCTGGCTGAGGTGTGAGGTGGCAGTATTGGCCACAGCAGTCAGATCCATTGATGCCCAGCCAGTGCCCTGTGTAAACCATGATTTTTGCAGTGCTTAACTGTAGCTCTCTACAAATCAGACATTTTCTTTAAAGTTGTGGAGTGACAAGTGTTACTGGGGAGCAGTTCTTCCACTAGCATAAGTTAACCACGACAGGATGGGATCAGGGGGCTCGGTTGTTCTTCGGAAGCGCCCATCTCCACAGTGGTTGTAGAAAGAGCTTAAATGAACGAGGAAACCCCCGACATTTTCAACAGAAGAAATTGGGTGAGATGAATCTATCCTTAAAGGTCAGATTTAATTTGTGTTACCGCTTTCTGATTGTTCCATATGGTCAGTGACAATTTATCAGTTGAGCTGTTTTTGAGTTTTTAAGATGAGTTTGTGTCAGTCTGGAGTTATTCATACACTACCAAAAAAAAAAAAAAATACTAAACCCTTTTGAGTGTATCTTTTAGCATATTAGTTGTTAGTGATTGTTCATCCAAACGACTGATCTGACTCGCTGGAAATTTTGTGGTGCTTTACCTTCAACATTATGAGAATGCATGCTCAAGCTCAGGTTTGTGTGGGTGAATGGACAGTACTGCGTAAGTGTGCAAATACAGACTCGTAAGCAACCTTTGGGCTGAGGTTAATAAGCTTTTTCTGTTCCCTTTTCTTCTGTCTGTAGCTTCCTCAGTTCTGGGCCCTATGAGAATGCAGACTGGTCTAAAAACTATGTAGATTACATAATGTAGTACTGGGTTTTATTTCAGCTTAATGGTAGCTGATCTCGGTTTCTAGCAGGTTTGAAAGGCTCTTCTGCCCACCAAACAGTGCCAAGGCTAGGGCTGAAAGCAGGTGTTTGCTTCAACAGTGACGATTGCTGATCTCTTGTTATTCTGTTAATTTGGGGAAAGATAAATGTTTCCTGGAGGACCAAAGGATGCTGAGAGCACGCTGTTCTTTTTTTCCCATCAAATAAGCATAGATTGAATACAAATGCTCAGGAATGGTGTCAGGAGAGAGTTGATGAGGGATTTTTTTGGTTAAAGCCTGCCAAGAATTAAGAAAAATTAACCCAAAATTTTTGTGGTTTGGGTGAATACTCGGTCGAGGAGTTGTCTGTTCCACAGATGAGGGCTGTACAGAGTACTTGAATTAACTGTTTTGAAACGAGGGTTCACGTACAATTTGCAGGGGGCGTTTCAACTTTTGGGGGATACAGTAATTTGTAGTTCAGTTGTTGAGCACTTCTCATGATTCTCAGTGGAATGACCCCATGGTCCTTGCTCAGGCAGAAATCTCACTGAAATCAGTGATGAGGATTTGTTTTTGTAACTGAGGCCTGGAAAAAAAAGTTTACTCCACCCTGTCTTAAGTATGAGGCAGGACTGCTCAGCAATCAGTGAATAATCATGTTTGTGTTTATTCAGAGAGTTTGTTTCCTTCAAATTGTCTATTTTCACCTTCTGTAGCATCTTAAAAGTTTTTTTTTCAGGAATGATGTTTCTAGTATTTTCTATTTTAGACACTTGACGCAGGGTTTCAAATTCTGCTGAGGTGTGGGCAGTGATACAGTATGTATTTTGTTTACAGTAATTCCTTTTCAGATTTGTAATGCAAATGCCATCTCTGCAGATCTTTAGAGCTCTGGTTCCGTCTGGAGTTGAGGGTTTCATCTCGCCTAACTTGCATCGTGAAAGGTGGTATCCATCTAATCCAACTGGATTAAGATTAATCTCATCTGGATATCTGACTTTCAGAAAGCTACAGTGAGATGAGATTTATCCAGAGTCCTTTAACTGCTGGAATAATTTCAAGCAGCCAGAAGTAAGATCTACTCTTCTTTTTATCATCATCGTTCTAAACAGTGAACTTAGGCTTCCTTCGTAGTTGTTATTTCTTGGTGTTCTGCCATAAAAAAAGCAGTTTAAAGATAATTGTGCAAAGGGAACTTTGTGCTCGATGTGGAGGGATATTTGTGTTGGTAGAAGAGGTTTAGCATCCTAAAGACTTAGGTGTAACTTACTTGGAAAAAAGCTTGCTTTGGTATATAAGCAGTTTTTTAGAATGATAACTGCTTCTCTCCCTTGAAGCTATTCCAGTTTATAAAAAAAAAAAAAAAATTACACACTGCCATATGCTACTGTAATACCAGCGCACGAACTGTATTAAAATATAAATGAACAGAACTGCAGTTTGAGGTTTTAATTCTGCAGAGGGATCCATTTTGGAGCCCTTTTTAACTCTACAAAAGATCTAAGTTTAGTTGTACCACATGCCTATGCAAAGCATTTTGGAGGCTTCGGGATGAAGAGGCTGAGAAGGAGAGAAAAGAAACTGCAGTTCCAGTGCCTGGGAATGTATTTGGTAAGTGGATGATGAAACTGCTATTGCAGAAAACTTCAATGAGGTTTAAAGGCTCTGTATGTGCTATCCAGTCTGCTGTGGGTGTCATCTTGGACTTCATGGCACAACTGGCCTTTTTTCGGGAGTTTAACCTTTTTGTTAGGTTGTAGATTGCTGCTACGCTGTTGGTGCTCAATGTGGAAACAGGCTGTGCCTGTACTAGTAAACCAAGCAGGGTTTAATGGGTTTGAAATGTCCTGTGGTCATCCACACCATTAATCTTCAGCATGTTCGTTGACACTGCTTGGCCAACATGTTTTTCTAAGCAACGTGGAGTTTGAGGACAGCAGGAGGCCGGGTCTGTTCTGGTGGGGATGTGGGTAACACCCCATGCTGCAGGCAGAGACGGCTCAGCTCTATGGATTTGGTTATGCAGCTTGCCCTCAGTGTCAGAAACGGGGCCTTCTCCAGTTTTTTTGTCCTAATACAGGGGCAGGCACAGGTGACTTTGGTGCTCGGTGTTTCACCTATAGCAAATGGAGTCATAAGGCAAACTTTAGTAAGCAGCTCTAGAAGTTTGGATACTGAATTGGACACCCAGAGCTTATCTGGTAGCTTTCAGAATTGTAGGCATAGGTTCACTGTTGTCTTTACTTCTGCTGTTTACTTACAATCACTTAGATATTTGTGTCTTAAAGTTTTACATAGGATTTGGACTTTCTAATGTGTATGTTTATCTTCTAAAATCTACCTGTGTATTTGAACAAAATTCGTGGACCATATAAACATGTTCTTTAATTGTGAACTTAACTATCTAGTTAAGATGCCTCCTTTTTATGTTTTACGTAGACATTTGCTAAGAAAAAATGCTAAGTCTCCTAGCTGCTTCTCTCCTGAAAGTTGTTTTGGGCCAGAGTCATAACGAACTTGAAGCAATAAATTGGCAGAGCTGTACATTGCTATTCTTCACGGGGAAGTGCTCCTGCTGATTTTATCCTGCGTACTGATCTGGTAGTGGTTGATGCAGTGATCTTGGAAGGAAAAGTGTTAGTTTAATTCACGTGTTTCATTTAAGCCATAGATACTTATTTTAGTAATAACATCAGGTACTTGTAATCTTGAGAAGGTTGGAAAACTGTGATGCAAAACAGTCCTTTTTTTCCTTTTCTTTTTCTTTTTTCTTTCCCCTTCTTTTCTTTTGCTTGGTAAAGATGACCTGACAGGAATGTATGGAAACTGTTGACAACATTCCTGACCGAGTATTCAGGCACAATTAGGCCACTGGTATTTCCATAATTGATAATGAATGACACTTTATATAAATAACATTTTGAGTTCTTTTTACGTGCCCTCTGCGTTTTTTTGGAGGGGGGGGGAAGAATGTCAGACAAATTTCAGGCATTTCTGTGCTACCTTGGAGACTAGAAAATGTTTCATTATTGGCATCTGAGATTCTTAACGTAACCTGGTAATTCTGGGAACAAGAATTTTAAGAAGAATGCTGAGCAGTTCGAGTCTTCTCATAAAATTCCAAGATTCAGAAACACTGTGCTAAATAGGTTTGTGATAATTTCCCCAGAAATACTAGTATTCCAGGCTCCTGGAATGCATTTGTTTTGCCAGGGTTGCGTCCTTAAGGAGTTAAACTTCAATCCCATGAAGCAAATGATATACCGGTATTACATAAAACCAATCTGTTTGGTTTTGCAGAATATGAAAATGGAATAAAATGGAAGTGTAAGGAGAAGGTGAGGAGTTTGCTTCCTGGCATCAGGAGCAGAACTGGCACATATTTAGGATGTGGTTTGTATCTTGGTGTATGCACAGCCCCCAGCACAGGCCTGTGTGAAAGAGTTTGCCCTAATCTTTTACTGCTGTCAAGAGGATTTTTGTTTTCTCCAAGTTCAAGGTCTGTACTTCTAACGGGACGTGCCGCAAAGGGACTTTCCCTGCTTTTATCTCATTTGAAACAGTGTGGCTTATCTTACCAGCTCTGTTTGTTCAAAACTCTTATTATGTTCAATAGAGAGAGCCTGATTAATTTTTTTTCAGTATAAAATGAAAATGGTGACCAGTTACTGTTGCCTGCTTTGTGAATTTTGTGATTCTTAAGTTGGTTAGAAATTGCCATATTCTGATACCTTCTACAGGGTACAGATAGTCTGACACAGGAATCCACAGATTCAGGATGACTCAGAATTAAAAATGAGTCAGTTATGCCTTATTCTGTGTAATTTAATTTTATTTTTTTTAAATACAGAATTAGAAGCAAGTAAACCAGGGAGCCTGTGGTGCATTGTGCAGTGCTGTGTAAATTCACTCGATATGTGCGGTGGGGAAGAGTGGCAGTTCCAGAGGGATCTGATTTAAGTGACAGAGTGAGTAAAACAGAGGAAGGACCTGCACTCCTACACTACCACAGAAGGCAGAACCTCTTTTTGTAGAAGAGGTTTTGGAGACTTAGGACCTACCATGAAATAAAAAATAATAAATATTTAACATTGAATACCTACAAGATGTGACTTTCTCTTTAGTTCCTGAAGAGCAAGTTGTGAATTTTCAATAAATACTATTAGACATCCTGTTTACAGTGTAGCTTCTAGAATAATATTTTTCAGTATAGATCAAGGGTCAAATAAAAACCAGTGCTTGCTTTTCACTTTTATTTCCTTTATTCTTGGCTTCAGAATCTATACCCTGTATTTTTTTTTTTATTTTTTTTTTTTTGTCAAGAAACAATCTTCCTTTCCTACAGTATTTCTTCTGGTGTTACTCATTTGTCAGGACACATTTGTGACGTTGATCAGTTCGTTCTTTTCGTTCCCTTTCCCTCTTGGTACGCTCCATGCAAGGTGTTACTGATGGGCTCTGTGCACGCTGGCACAACCAGCCGTGAAGGTAGAATATGTGCTTCTAAAAGTCTCACCTTTTACTGACCTGGGGGAACTGTCCACTTTTGTTCCTCTAAGTGCTATCTCAACTTTAATCAAAAATTCAGGTTCTGGAGTGACAGAAGGATGGCAATAAAAAGTGTTGGGATGATAGGAGAGCTGGAAAGAGGGAGCTGTGTCATGAAAGCAGCAAGTGTCTTTATTCACTTCTGTTAATGGCTTTTTTGGCTAAACTAATACCCTCCTTTTACATAAATTCTCATCATATTCTAGTAATACACAATTTAAGTTACCATCTATTTATCCCCTAAATTAAGGTCTTGTATTTTCTTTCTTTTCTGTCTTTAGCTTCCATGTTGCCTTTTGAAGTAACGAGGTGAAAGAAAAAAGAGTAGATCAGGTATTTTCCATGCTTGTATTTTTGCAGATAAGTTTACCAAGGGGAAAACCGTGTTTAAAATGTTTCAAGTCAAAAAAGCAGAGTTGATCTTCAGGCCGCATACAGCAGTAAGCACTACATAGCAGTAACAATAAAATGAAATATTAAAATTAACTTCAGTAGTAGTTTTAGGATTTTGTAGCTAGCTATTAACAATTTTTTAGATTCATGTCCCTATACCAAGCCTGTAATCTACTCTGGCCTTGAATGTAAGATGATGAGAATTTTTCCCCAGGAGTGCATCTTAGGGTCCTGTTAGAAAGCTCTCTAGTCCTAGCACACCAAGTAGTGGTAAATACTTAGCAATTCTATTGCTAAAAACTGACAAGTTATTTCAAATTTGAGCTTACTTGGCTTACCTGGACTTCAGCAAAGCCTTCGACACAGTCTCCCATAGCATTCTCCTGGAGAAGCTGGCAGTTCATGGCCTAGATGGATGTACTCTTCGCTGGGTT
>NW_009258662.1:2621870-2628543 GCF_000687185.1 Egretta garzetta
AAAGGGTTGTCAGGCTCTGGAATGGGCTGCCCAGGGAGGTGGTAGAGTCCCCATCCCTGGAGGTATTTAAAAGAAGGGTAGATGAGGTGGTTAGGGACAGGGTTTAGTGGAGGGATGGCAGGGTTAGGTTAAAGGTTGGACTCAATGATCTCAAAGTGATTCTGTGATTCCGGCTGCAGTATCTTGCTGTGCCTTTCTCTCCAAGGATTGCAGGGTTGTTTGTCATTTGTCATATTCACAAAAGACCTATAAAACCAAGGTCTCATACTCATCTTCTCCTTAAAAATGGAGACCTTTGACCTAGTGTCATGAAGTCTGTATTCCAGCCAGACCGACTGTTTTCCGAGGTCTTCCTTTGAATGCTTGCCAGTACTTTGGCATCTTCACAGTGTGGATATCAGAACTGGACATGAAGTTCTAGCTTAGCATTTAGCATGTTTTGTTTCATAAACACTGGAAGATGATGTCATCAGCCAAGCCCTTAATACGGCTTTGCCATGCACTGGCAGTCCATACCAGGGTGATTCAGTACAATTGTTTCGGAGCCCTTTTCTGGGTAGAAAGTGCCAAGTCACGGAGGAGTAGCCTGTGTTTCTCCTTCCAACATGGGTGATTTTGATTTGTTAGGATTAAAACTGGTTGTTGTCTTCAGCCACTATGGAGTGTTATTATGTTCTCTGCCAATACTTCAGTTATATGCAAACTTACTCTCGAGTATTTTTATTATCTAGATTGTTTATAAAGTTACCAGGGCCCAATCCCATATCTGTTGTTCCTTCACGTCACCCGTGCTGTAATAGGAAAGCCTGCCATCCACTTGCTTTGCGTAAGAAAGCAGTTACCAGCTCTGGAAAAGATGAGGGGACTTTGGTATCCCAGGTGGTTATTATTACGGATGGAATGAATCATTTTCGTGTGGACTTCTAACGTGTGGGTGAGTGAATCACCAGGTGTTGAACAGATTATTCTTTTCAATGGGACATGCACAAGGTAATGTTTTCTCACGACACAACTTGGACCTGTTTAAAAGAAAATATTATGGAGGCTGAAATACAGTGACATCGTGTACCTTTGAACATGTTACCTTGGGAGATGATCCACGAAACAGCCCACTGCTGCTTTTCATAGTTCTTGGTATGTGTGAGGGGTAGTGACCTCTAAAGTATTGGTAAGAGTAGATGATTTGGGGCAGAGAAACACAAAAAGTTGACCAACAGTTGCATAATTATTGAGCCGCATTTCACTTTCTCCTGTACTCATGTTATAAAACAATTGTAGGTAGGTTATGTTGGTCTCCCAAGTAACAAGTAAAAGGATGAGGGGAAATGGCCTCAAGTTGCACCAGGGCAGGTTTAGGTTGGAGATTAGGAAAAATTTCTTCCCCGAAAGGGTTGCCAAGCACTGGAAGCGGCTGCCCAGGGAAGGGGTTGAGTCCCCATCCCTGGAGGGATTTCAAGGCTGGGCAGACGAGGTGCTTAGGGACAGGGTTTAGTGGTGGGATGGCAGGGTTAGGGTAATGGTTGGACTCAATCTTAAGGGTCTTTTCCAACCTAAATGATTCTGTGATTCTATGAAAATTTGCACACCATATGATGGCGTGATGATCCAACATGTAACAGGAGCACATGAACCCATAAAACGTAACTGCCTGCATTTGTCTTCGTCTGATGAAGGGCTGTGCCTGATGTCCGTTTAGGTAGTAAAAGCAGATTAAATTTTGTGGATTGTCTCAATGTGGTAGGGTTTTATGTTTTGGTGGTTTTTTTTCCTCTTTTTCCAGTCCACCGCCAAGTTCCACCATCCAGAATTATGCTTAGTGTTGGGTTTGGCCGAAATCTGAAAACTACAGAGCAAAACCCTTTTGCTGTTATTTCTGGTTTGGGATAGGAAATGAAATACGAAATTTAGGCATGAGTAGATAGGGTTGAGAACTTCAGTCAAAACTCTCCACGGGTTTACATGAAAAACTGGTGATCCTTTCCTAGAACTTCAGTTAAGGTTTAATTTTGTAATAATACTGTGAACTCAGGTAGTTTTCTTTATAGGTTTTGTTATAAAGCATTTCTCAGTAGGAGTTGTTTAAAGGGTTTTGAAGATATCAAAATTATTATAGAGAGCCTGGACAAAACAATTTTCTGAGCAGTACAAGTTTTTATTTTACTCAGGGCTACAGGCTGGAAATACATCTTTTGGACACCAAAGTAAATTTGAAGGGAGATGAATTCATTCATTGCAAATGAAGGTGCAGATGCTTTTAGAATCTGACCAAATGTCCGTAAGTAAAAGCATCTTCTTCATCCTTACAGACTTCCGAATATGGATTTCATAGAGTGGAAGGGTTGAACACCAGAAGTGCAATAATAATAAAAAAACCCAACACCACCCCCTCTCTTCACACCCACCCCTTCCCAGCTGTCTAGCTCAGTAAATTTCACACCATGGTTGCAAGGCCAGAATGATTACGAATTAGGGTTAGCACAAAAACTAGCTATTTGAAAATTTTGTGGCATTTTACTGTAATGTAGAGGCCGGAATTTCTCAAAAAAACAAATCTGAAAAATGCACGAAGGCAGGGAGGTCGCGCTTGCAAAACCCAACTCACTGCAACAGAAAATGGGATTTCTTAACCTTGTCTTTCAAACAACCAGGGTTGTGCATGACCCCCTTGCACTTTGCCATTTCGGTTGTCATCTGTTATGCTCTCCTTCATGCTAAGATCCCTTTCTGCCTGATATTCCCTAGGTTGCAGCGTGTTAAAACTCTTCCATGTAATCAACATTTTTGACTAGTGGATTAATTTTTGACCTTTCTGAGTGTCCTTGGGCAAGGCCCCAGGTGGTCATGACCAAATTCACAGGAGATGCAGAATATGGTAATAAAATTTTTTTTTTTTTTTTTTTTTTTTTTAAAAACCTTCTGCTGTGCAGGGGCTTTCTGAGGGAATATCTTTATTGTGATGAAAGTAATACACCTAGTTTTCACTCTGATTTCTAGCTTCAACATAGATCACTTACTTAGTTACCCCAAGGCTTTTTAGCATTGTAGAGTAGCCATTAATGGAAATTTGTTACGATTGGGTGTGTATGCATGAAGGAAAGTGTGCATAAGCAAAAGGCTTGTCTTTTTTTTTTTTTTTTTTTTTAATGGTGTACTTTGTATGTACCGTTGTCCTCAGTCTAACTGAACGAGGTGCATGCACTTGGTCAGCTTTCGTGGTGAGCAGCTGGCTCTTAGATATGAATTTTCACCTGTATACCCAGTGATTACAGCTCTGCGTATGGATCAGGGCCTTTTCTTTAAGGATGGGAGGAGATGGGTGGCTCCCAAATATCCTTGGCAGGCAGGTAGTGTTGATTACAGGTTTTACAGGTAATTTGTGATAAAGATAGCAGTCCCAATTCCAGGTCCTTAGCGCTCTGGCTGGTGTCACCTTTGCTTGTATTTGCAACTTTCTTTTCATATGGAATATTTAATAATAGGTTTTTTTAAAGACTCTTGTTCTTTATGGCAATATTAAGCGGTATTGTATCAAAGAACAAATTCTTTAATTGCTGCGAAGGAGTATTTATAGAATAAGCTACATACCAGTCGCAGTCTCCCTGCTTGCTGCCCTGTTTTAAAGGAGGTGTGAGAGCTGTGAATGCATCCTTCAGGATTTCAGTAAAGCATTGATACTTCAGTTGTCTGTGCCAGAACACCTCAGTCAGTGTACATTAAGATTTAGTAACATCCCCTAGAGACGAGTTACATTTCCCCAAGAAACGCCAGATTGGAAATCAAAACCAGTGTACAGGCAGGAAAAAAAAAAAAATCCTGCTGATTGCCATCATAGATGTAACCATCTACCTTAATTTTCCCAAGGAAAGCGTAGTGATGTGGCTTTAATGGCTTTTCTTCTTCCCACTCCTTTTGGCGCAACATGTGCGTGCAGGATCGTGGGACAGGAAAACTGCTGTGTTCTGCACAGCACTTCCACTCGGGGATCTTTTATCCTGCTCTAATCGTGCTCAGTGTGGCAGCTACTACCGATAAGAACATACTGCACTCATGGTATTAAAGGAAAAAAAAAAAAAAAAACCCTACTAAAATTCAGCTTTTAATTTATTTGTCCTCTCATTTGGAGAGAACAGCTAATGTGATTTCATATAATAAAACCAACCATGTGAGAATCCACAGAGGTGATTTTCTAAATTTAAGATTTCCTTTGAATTTGTTTTTATCGCAAATAGATTGGATTACTATAGGCTGTGTCAGTGTGAGTCACTTGTAAGTGCCTGTTAATCCAATAAACCTGAGTGGTTTCTTACGGAAATACTATTTTCTGATTTCTATTTATATGATGGTCCTGGCCTTGTTGAATCCCCACTGACTTCACTGGAAATATCTCTTTGGAAAAAACTGGTATAATTTCATGTGGTAATGGACATTACAGCGAATCGGTAAAATGAAAAATAGCCCCAAGTAATTAGTAAACGTTTTAGAAGTTATTTGTGTCAACTTCATTACGTGTTTTATGGCGTTTTCGGCTGAGAATAAAAAATAATTGTCAGATGCTTTTATTTTGTTGTGGGTTGGTTTTTTTTTTTTAGTTTGTATGGAGGGTGGAACAGCATTATTAGGTCTTCACGCTGTCCTGCAAGTTTTAGAGGTCTGCTTTTGCCACTGCCCTGCTTTGTGGTGCTGGTTGCATCACTCTGTACCTTAATTTGCCACCCATACCATACTTGGTTCTACTGAAAACTAAAAATCATAGATTTTTTTTTTAAAAAAAAAAAAAAAAAAAAAGTAGCTGTATTAAAATTTTGACTTAAGCCTCTTTCTGTTTTATTTGTGCAGCAACCGGTATTCAGTGGCAGCAGAAAGCAAAAACTTTGCTATGGTTTGGAATTTTTGCCTGAAATGAGAAGCAAAAATCTGGAGAACAAATGTTTTTCTAGCCTGAGATACAGTGTACTTCTTTCTGCACCAGGAGTCTAAATGCTCTTAAAAGATGGCTGGTAACCTGGTCCTGTTTTGAAGGAGAAAGCAGAGAATATCACGATTTATATTATACATAGGGAATTCCTAGTGCTGGGGGGAGGGATACATTTACTGGAAATAGTTTGTCAAAATTCAGTGTTTGTAACACATGCAACACCACTGCTACTGTAAGGCACCACAGTTTTCATAATCATACATTTACACGCATGTACCAGGTTCCCAAATACCTTGTTCCTCTCGGTCTCCACTGTTGAATTCTGTTGTGCATGGTGTGAGGGATAGAACACTCAAAACCCCTGATTTTTTGATGTGTTCAGGCAGACTTTTGTAGATGTGGCCTGCCTACTTGATCCACATACCTGTAATGGCTGTTGAGCCTGGGTAGTAAATGCTGCCGAGGGGATTGGATCCTTAGATGAGGAATTACGGACCTTATGGTGTGATAGGTTCTGCTGATAAACGACCCATGGCATTTTGCAGAGGCTGTTCAAGACTGCGTGAGGTTGTGATTTTAGATCCGTTAGTGGTGGTAGTTTATTGGTAGCAACTCCAGATCTTAATTGGGATTTTTGGATAATTTTACCCGCTAAGCATATGACTTCTTGATCAGATACTCGAAGGAGGAAGAGGATACATGGACACCTGACGGTTAACAAAGCATCTAGAATAAAATCACAAGGGAAAAGGAAAAAGAAGTCGGAGAGCTGTGCATCATGTTCACGTGTTAAAAAAGTCATTTGAGAAGTAGAAACAGGGACACAATTCAAAACTAATGTAAAAGCATATCAGGTAGGGTTAATATAAAATCTAAGGTACAAAAAGATGGATAACTGACATTAATAGGTAACATGAAAAGGCCTTGTAAAAACGTTGGAAGTCAGAGGAAGTAGAAGGAAAATGCAGGCTGCCTCCTTACTAGTGTTGATGATAAATAAGAGATACCACACTGAATAACCGCTGAGCATAATTGTATTTAATCATGGGTCTTTTGAAGGAACCAAAAACCCCTTTGGACTTGCTGGGGGAATAATTTTGGTAATTAACAGCTCTCATTTGAAAATGCAGTGTATTGTGAGATTCCCCCACCCCCCCACCCCATCTGAGAGTACAGACTCCAGTATGTTTTACTTGAAAACAGGCAGGCTAACTGAGAGGGTCAGAGGCAAAATGTACTCGAAACATTGGTAGTTTAAAAAGCAAGAATTTACGAATGCTTAAATAAGTATACTTGAGTGTATTGCAGTGGATTGAACCAATTTAGGTAAGGCCAAATGGTTGCATCTGACACAAATGGGCTGTGCAGCAAAAAGATTGGTGTACGGGCAAACCTGGAGCAAAAGGTTGTGGTCTGAAACAAACCTGCTGTTGCCTAGATAAATCTGATTTCTAAAACGAGCTTTTATTTCATATAAAAGTTAAAATTAAGTTTTCTCTTCTAGTAGAAGCACAGAGAGAACTATTTCAAGAAGAACGATCCTAAACTAAGAAAGGAAGGGCATTGATCGCTCCAGGTACTGGCACACCGGAATTCATCTTGTTAAACTGGTAGCCCGGTCCCTGGCATGGTTTTAGCCTGTGCTCACCAGCACTTTTCCAGACAGTGCTTGAGCATCGTCTGGAGATGAGTGTGGTGTGGGGGCTGTTTCTGATGGATGGCTGGGGTACGGCTGCCCTGTTCTGGGGCTAGGAAAGC
>NW_009258662.1:2629427-2685433 GCF_000687185.1 Egretta garzetta
GTGGCTAATCTGTGGGCCAGAGGACAGTCCCTAACCCAGTTTGTGCATTAGGTAGCTGTTGCTCTAAAGTCTGGAGTTGCTAAGATTCCTGATCCCAAATAGGTTACTCCAGCTCGGTGCACAGGGCTTGCCTTTGGGAATGAGAAACAATCAAAGTTCTGCTCTTAAAACTGTTTCGTTTATTTGTTTGTGGCCAGCAAGGCGGTAACACGTTGCCAAGAACTGGGTTTGTTTGAAAGTTCTGCTCCCTTCCAAACACATACACTGACCATAAAGCCAGAAATCAGGATTTTTTTTGTTCATTTGGGGTTTTTTGGTTTGGTTCTCTCTGTGTGTGTGTGTGCGTGTGTAGTTGATGAATTTTTTGCACTCCTGCAGAGGTATTCAGCTGCAAGAAAGGAGACTCACCCCGAATACTTAGGCACCCGAGTAAGGTAGGCTGGATTTCCTCTGTAGGTTTGCTGGCTCATATTCATTTTTCCACAGAAGCAGCAGAAGTATTTGCTCTGTTTGTTGTCCTAGGAATCAATCTGTACGGAGTCCTTCCTGGAGCTGAGAAAGGGAATTCAGCCATATCCAACAGTGAGAGGCGTGCATGTTGGTCGTCGTGGCTGTCGGTCATGCTCAGTGTTTCTGTCCTGCGTACGTGGGTAAGCTTCCCTATGGGCAGGTGGCTGCCCGCAGGCAGGGATGGCCGCGTTAACCTTTCCAGCTTCTAGGGAAACGAGGTGAGCAGGACGCTCAGGCTGACTTCTGCGAGAGCTGAACAGACGGTGCTCGGGGAAGCAGTAAGCGTTTTGCTGATGGGAGTATTTGGAAATGTTAATTGTATCGAGGGTACAGCTAGATCCTCAATTTCATTTTTCTGGGTGAGTTCAGTGGAAGGAAGAAGCTTGTGGTAGGTCAGGGAATAGCCCATGTGTCGGAAGTCAGACAGCAAATCCTTCTACGTACAGGGCTCCAGCCTGTGTGTGTTTAGGGCTGTTCACCACCTACGAGCGAGGGCTGAGCCATTCTGGCAGAGCATGCTGTGCATTTTTGTGTATATGGAGTGTAGCCTGAGACTTCTCACTCTGCTCCCTTGGAGAAATGTGGTGCTGTCAAATCAGCAGTTACCTTTTACCAGCGCTATATATTCCTAAAATGAAAGGTTCTGTTGTTGTTGTTAAAATGACCGACTAACAAAATTATAATCCTTTCCAAAGGCTTCGTGCAAACCTGATGCTCCTGTGAGCGCTGCATACTCAAATAGAACGATGTATTTTCTGCTGAGAGCAAGAGATCCAATTTCTGTGCTGTTTTATGGGAAAAATTGGTTACTGGCTTTTTGATAAACAGTGAGAGCACTGTGGAGAAGGGGGGAAGGAGAAAAAAAAAAAACAAACTAGCAGATGATGTTGTAGTATTTAAGTACTTCTCTTGTAGAAGAATTGTTTCCAGGACAACAAGGTTGATGGAGTTATATAGTGAGTATGTGTTTCCTTTCCTCCTCATTATTAGTTATTAATCAGTAAAGTAGGAAGACCTCTTTTCGTACTTTAGTCATTTGCAGAGAGTTGTGTCCATCAGTTATTTTTAGTCTACATTAGGTTGTCTGTGTGGCTCTTTTTAGCTATTTAGAAGAGAATCTGGTATGCAATAAATCATGTTTGTGTTGGTTTTTAAGATCACATGGTATCCAAACAAATTACTGCCTCTGGACTACTAACAGCTCTGGTTGGTTGGTTTGTTTTAAAAGAAATAAAACAACAGGTTTGTGCTTTAAATTTCCAGCTCATCTCGCTGGTGGGATGGGAGTTTCTTTAACTGTTTGTACAGAATTTTTCCTCTGTTGGTATAATACGTATTTTTTGTATATACTAATGATATACTGTCATGCAAATGAATTTGGAATAATTAAAGGAAATAATTTTCCCCTAGAGTATATTCAGCTGTAGGACTCTATTGTGAGATCTATTTTCAACTGGAGTTTGGAATTTGGAATAAGAAGCCACTGAATTAAATGTAGTTGCCAATTTTAAAGGGGCATTGCTAGCATAAAATCACACCCATCTCGAAAATATGTTGATCTATTTAAAAGCTGGAGGAGTATGATGAAATCTGTACTTGTGTGGTTTTCCTTTGTATATTTTATTGTACTCAGAGTTTAATTTTTTCTGGATTGTTTTTTTCCTTCACAACAACATTTTGAGAAAAGAAATGTCACTTTTTTTTTCTTTTTTTTTTTTTTTTTTTTTTAAAACCACAAATATTGGCTGTGCATTTTAGAGGCAAGCATAACAAAAATAGTGGCCAGGTCATTAGTGAAAAACATGCTTTATAAAGTTCTATTGTTGTTTTGCTGAATTAAATAGCTTGAAGTTTGATGGTGTCCCTTTTAAAGGAGTTAGATGATTTCACACCCTGTAATGATACATGTATTTATTTCATATTAAGATGTTAGAACTTAAGTTGATGAAGATTTAGAAAACACTTCTTCTCCTGCATAGTTGTCTGGTGAATTAATGAGATATTCTGTTTCCTTCTGAACGCACTGGTGTTTTTCTGCTGCTAAAGGTTGGATGCCACATGCTAAGATCGATGCGTGGTCACTGTTGTAAGCCATTAATAGTTTTATTCTTTGGATGTGCTTTTCCATCCAATTCTACAACATGTTTATGAAGACCGCACTTTATCAGTTTAGGAGAAAACAATACGACATGGGGTGAAAACAGACATGCATCAGGACTGTGACGATTGCTGTGCCTTCTCCATATCCCGTGGCTCTTTAACTTGTTGGAAAGGGAGGTTAAGCAGGATGACAAATCCATGTTGGCATTTACTTGTTGCTTTGTTATCCCCTCCTGGCTGCAAACCGTAGCCAGAGTCAGGATTCTTTCTGACGAGTGTCCTCCTCTTTCCATCTCCTTTTTTTTTTTTTTTTTTTTTTTTAACATTTATTTTTCTTCCCTAATCCCCCCCTTGCAAATTACCGTTTTCAGCAGAACAAGAGCAGTGCTAACCTTGAGTGATGAGATGGCTCTGTACTTCGTTTTCCACTACGTCCCCTGTTATTTAGTTATTCCATTATCTGGAGCGTACCAGTTCTTTATGGAGGATTGAGTAGTTCTTCCAGGTCACCACTTGGCATAGTAAGGGAGTAAGGAATTTTTTGCTGCTTCTGCTGAAGGTTTACTAATTATGTGGTTAAATAGAGAATGTAGCATTAGAGCATTCTTTTTAAGGACAATACTCTCATTACTCTGCTTAGTAGATTTTCTTTTTTGTTTGATTTTTTTTTTTTTTTTGGGTTGCTTGCTTCTTTTGTTTTAATCTTCCAAAATGCTTTAAAAAAATTAATGAATTCCAGTAAGGTATGGATATACTTTCTCTGGTTTTACAGATTTGAGTCCAAAGCACAGAGCAGGACATAATGGCCAACTTGTTCATATTCAACGCCCATTGAAGGGTCTTAGGGCTCCTGAAACACAGGGCTAGCAGATACAACCCGAGACCCAGGGGCAAGTCATCACCTTTCTGAAGTAGGTGCTGGAGGCCAACAAGAACAGTCACAGAGTCTAACAGCACACTACAGAGCTGTCTCAGAGCAATTAAATCCTCCTTTACATTTCTTCTTTGGTAAACTTTGCGATAGGATTTGGAATTTGTTTCTAGTTCTTCAGTGTTATGCTCAAATCACAAGGCACTCTCCACAATTCATCTTGATAGAGCGGTTTGGTGTAACAGAAATATTCTCGCAATCAAATCAGAGAAACAGAAGTGAACGATGGAAATATTTTCCAGTGCTGACTAAAAGCAAACAGTAAGCTTCAAGCATTAATTAGCAATATAATGAGAAACTTCAGTTCAAGCAAATACTTTTTTTAACAGAGTATGTCTTGTCTTTCATGTGTTGCAGAAGAAAGAAATGGTGACCGAGTTGTACAAGCAAACCAGGACAATCGAAAAAGTAAGTCAATGTTCACTTTCCTCTTCTATGAGACTATAGGACAGTTGTTCTATAAGATATCCATTTAATTAAGAAGGCAATTAGCTTTCTCTCATTTCTTTGCGTGTAGCATGTATGGTTTGTAGAGCTGTTCTGAGTACCTGATTTCAAGCTGTGTGGTTCAGGGTGAGTTGCATTAGGTAGATCGTTCCTCTCCCTTTCTCATGGAAGTGTGAAGGCATGAAATAGTTCAAGGTTGTGTCATGTAATTGCATTATTACTGTTGTTGTAACAGTGGTGGTCCAAGGATGTGGAGAGGAGAGGTTTGTAAGGCAAGGTTTTATCTCTTCTTAAACTGTTTCTGATGAAGTCTGGAGAATCAGGCCAACCTACAGGAACGCAAGAAGAGTTGGAGAGGGGTTTTGGGCTCCAGAGCTTGTTAGTATTCTCTGTAGTATCAGTTGGTGTAAGAAAAGTTTTAACCTTACTTTAAGGTTGCTGTGTGTTTGAGTATTTTGGAATATATTAAAACCATTTACCTGAGAGCACTGTATGTTTAGTATGGGAGTTTTTTCCATTTTGGTCAAGAAAGCAGGCTGTTTTTCAGTAGTATTTCAGATAGCAAGCCTTACAGCTTACCTTTCTGGTTCACTTGCAGTAGACAAGGGCAGATTTTAAAGATAGATGCTTGTAACTGTCTTGAACAGAGCATGTACTATGTGTTAACAGCATCTACATTGCAATTGTAATAACAAAACCTAAGATGATTCTGAATTTGGTTTCACACTGGCTAACAAGTGGACTCATTAAAAGATTGCGGGAGGTTTTCTATGTATTGTTGACTCAACTTTAAAATATCTATAAGTCTGAAAAATGTGTCTTGGCTTACTTACTAAGGAATGAGTACGTTTTTAACGCATAGGTTTTGAAATTATTGATGACTCCAATTTGTTGAACAGCCTTTATGTGGTGCTTTATTATTTTTCTATTACTTACACAAATGTAATTTTAATGTATACCTGTGTCTCTCTTTTGTCTGAAAAGTTTAAGTAATTCTACAGATGTGCTTTTTATAGACACTTTCTATTAAAAAAAAAAAAAAAAAGTGGTAGAACATGTGTCAGGCATATGCAATTCCTTCAGCATCATGTTTTCCACACTGATTTAATAGCTATTGAATCTCCTCAAAGATTCTTGTTTCCAAGACCTGTTTTATGGTAATAAATCTTCTTGGCTGTAAAATTCTTGAAATGGTTCAGTAGTACGATTGTTTCCTTAGCACATTCCCTGAGAGATCATAGTTAGAAATGGAAAAGTCCTTAACCAGGTCAACTTTTTCCTTGCAATACATATAGACAGTGCTGGAAGTGATGATCAATGAAATCGCCAAGGTTTATTCTGGCGAACCGCTATTGCCCAGTGCTCCCTACTATCTGGATTTATCTCTAGGTAATTTTACAGTAAGATTTCTACTAGAGTGTCATACTAAACTACAGTGAGAAACGCCTAGATAGGTAAAGAGCTGTGGCGTGGTGTGATGCAACTCTTCACTTAAAAGAAAAAAAAAAATTGTCTGAAAATTCCTATCAAAAACTTTAATAAAATGATGGAAGACTGCCTTAATTTCCCTATCTGTTTGCACTTGAGGCTAGGGGATGGCGTAGTGTGCACAGCAGGCTTTTTGGCGTAAATGATGGTAGAATAAGAAAAGATGAATCCAGGCTAGTTAACACCTTCCTTCTATACATCGAGTGCCGTTCCTAGTTGTTGGGTTCTCATCACGTGTGTAAACTGTAGCAACAGTGAGCTGCTTCAGCGTGTGGTCTGTTGCATTGCCAGCTTGAACTCCTTTGGGTTTGTCATCAGAGCACCTTCGGAAACTGCAGGGCCACATGCGAGATAAATCCAAAACAAATGGTCCAGTCCTTGAGGTAGATTGTAATTGAATAAATTGTCAGGCGTGCAGGGATGATTACGTTGTGATACCTCGTCTGTCGAGCTGTGGAGGGTGAGCACATGTTATATAGCCCATGCGGCTTTCTGACAACTGGAGAAGGCTCTTAAATTGGGTATTACTGGGAGCAGGTAAGAAAGGAGTTCTGTGTATTAGGTTTCCAAGGCGATCCATTAGGTAGTTCATCTGGAACATCACACGGGCAAAGAAAAGGGAGATGTGTTTTTGCCAAAACTCTCTGCCCAGCTGGAGCTCCAGGTAAAACCACCAGGTTACACGGGGAGAGACTGAATCCCTTGATCGTAAAATTTGTAACTTTCTGAAAGACTGTTTTCTTTCTTTGATGTTTTCCTAGTAGGACCTCAGATGCTGGAATTGTCCTTTAGGTTGTTCTGCACTGAGGGAAGCAGTAAGTCTGGGGTTAGTTCCTCCATGGGCGTTTCCCAGGTTTTGGGATGCTTGACCCTCTTTCCTATCTCATGATAGGGAATAAAGTTTTGCAGTTACCCCAAGATTTATAGCAGATCAGTGTATTAAATCTGCTCTCACCTTTGTTTTGGAAAAGGGAACCTTGTAGTCTCATGGGCCTCATCTTGCAAACAGAAAGATTTCTTCCATTTGAACTGTGCATTTTAATCAGATGCTTTTACTGCAAGGCATAAATGGTAGGGTTTTCAACGTTGTGCTTTAAAATGATCCAAACCAGCTTTTGTTATATTCTTAGATACTGCTAGTCACGATAGGGAACAGCCTCTGCACTTAAAAGGTGGGCTCAGAGATCATTTCTACTCCGCAGGATCTCGACAAGAGTACAGTTGTGTCATGTCAGCATATTCATTCCAGTTCATGACTTGCAGAAGAAACGGTAATACTATTTTGTGTGTGTGTGTGTGTGCACAGATGTTTTGAGGGTTGGTAGAAGTATTTGCTGCCATAGTCCTGTTTGAATTGTTGGGTGGTTGTGTGAAGATGGAGGGTGGTCTAACAAGTGGACCAGATGATGAGAAGGTCTTTATTGGCAGTTCTGCTAACTCGTGTACCTTCACAGAGTCGCTTTGTGGGTTGTGTTTGTCACTTGTACCTACTAACCTACTTTGGATACATATGATACGTATTAATGTTTTGACTGTTGAGCAGTAAAAGCTTGATGTCTGACCTTATGAGACAGCCCGCTCCTTGGCACACACGTGAGCAAACATGTGTCGTGGAGCACGTTGCCATTCAGTCTGACAGCTGAGGGAGCTGAATGATGAGGAAGGTGTGAAAAGTACAGCCAGCAGTGGTGAAGATAGCCGTTTTCCTCTTTGGGTATCCCTTTCCTTCTCAGAAGGTCCAGCACCATGTACAGCACAAAAGGAGACAGACCACAAAGAGGTCAGTGTTATGGATGTGTGCGAAGTAGCCATTAACACAGGCAGTGAGTATTCAAAAAGAAACTCTCCGTTTGACAGTGCTGTCTCCTAGATGGCTTAGCAACATAAAAACACAACTTACTTTTAAAAGAGCACTTTTAATTTTTGTCAGATATGAAAGTACCTGTAAGTTTAATGTGCGCTTTGCGAAGAGAGGAGCGCGCTGAGAGTAGTTAGCAAATTTCCATTTTACGAGCTGTATCTGTGGTATGATGGCTTCGTATACAAAATTCTAGCACCACTGTTAACACTGAGAAATTTTTGCGTGCACTTTGCAGGAGCGCTGCTCTTGTGCCAGAGGAATAGGAGCTGTGTGCTGTAATGACCTGCGTTGCTCACTGCACTTCATTGGGCTAAGGGATGGGCTATCAGTCGGGTTTGGATTCATGGTCTGCAGCCGTATTCTAGGGTACAGGAAGCCCTAGGGAGTGGAACTCTTGTATCTTCTTTTTCCCCTTTTCCCATAGTAATACAGCTGCTAAAACAACTTCTCTGCAACTGTAGACAAAGAGGTGATGTGTCAACCTGGGATATATGCATCTGTATTCACAAGCGAAGTGGTGAACAGCACGTGTTCCTGCCTCCCTCAGCTGTGCTCCCTCTGTTAATCAGTCAGTCTGATACTCCAAAACCGTAGTAGCACGTGTTCCTGCCTCCCTCAGCTGTGCTCCGTTAATCAGTCAGTCTGATACTCCAAAACCGTAGTTTTCTGAAGACTTTAATTTTTGAAATTGGAAGACACCTAGTAACAAAGCCTTGTCCTCATTTTTTTTTCTTTTTTTAATTTCTTGCTCAAAAAGCCAAGATAAAAACGCTCTCTTTGAGATCTTTTTAGATACCTAAGATCCAGAGTTTACCTAAAATTCACCTGATTTGCAAGCTGACAATGTAAATTCAGAGGTCAGTTATGTATCCAACTTGCAGTGGTTCTCACTCTGATGTATTTGCCTGAGAGAATGGAGGAAGACATCTGGACACAGGCACACGTGGAGTAACAGAGGAATGCAGGATCTTAAATAGGCTGTTTCGACCTGTATGAGCTGCAGCCCTGTTTGGCTGTAGGGTACCCGTCTTTTTAAACCTCCTTCTGTGGAAGTGCTGGGTGAAAAAAAAACCCCATCATATTGATTATACAAACATTTGTGCGTTGCTAATACTTTTTCTTAGCATGAAACTCTGAGACTAACAAAACATAATTAGACTTTATTGAGATTTTTATTTTCCCCTAACCGAGGCTAGTTTCTATAGCTCAGGGGTGGGAGCCTATGTCCTAAAGGCTATGTATGACTCACAACTGTTTCATACAGCTACTATCACATTGTTTTTTCACATTATTTATTCACACTAATATAGAACAGTACTGACATGTTTATTAACACATGGATGTGGCTTGCTAAATATGTTTAAAAGCCTTGGCCCCTAGCTAGAAAATTAATTCTCTGATGTTGCTGTGAACTGCTCTACCACAACACGTTTCCGCTTGCAAAGACACCAAGGTTTTGTGAGTAGCCTTAGTCATCGAGTCCCACCTGCGTGTAATCAGCATGGGATGGACAGAGATAAATCACTGCCCCTAATGTGGGATGGATGCAGTACAACCTCTTTACATCCAGCTCAGAAATCACTGATTCAGCTGTCTTGAGCTTGCAGTTTTATATATCATATGTATTTGGATTTTGAGTCTTGCATGAAGGTAGTGGGGAAAAGTGTAACTTGATATGACAAGAAAAAAGGATTTTTTTTTTCTTTATAACATTGAATCATTACAGATACGTGAGGGAATGAACATGCCTGAAATTCACTCATTTTTAGTCTTTCAGCATCTCTCCTGCGAGACTGAAGTCTGTCTCGTCTTCTGTAGAAGAAATGCTTCCTTTTTTCCCTTTTTCCCCTTCATCCCAGCTGCTGTGTTGTCAGGAGACATGCCCTTTCTTTGATGAACATCCTTCTGAGCTCACTGGCTTGGAGGACTAGACTAACTGCTCAGGCTGGAAAATGGCAACCAGCTCTGTCAGCCTTTTGGGGGTGAGCGGTTGTCCTTTTGAGTAGGGTGATTGCTACGGGGACGGTCAACATGGGTGGTCCTCTGGGTTCCTTCCACTGATGCTCCACTGTCTGCAGTGTCTTCTAATCCTTCTGGATGGGGCAAACTCTGGATGAGACTGAGCTTGTCTGAGGCAGATGGCTTTCTCCATATGGAACCAGCTTCCCAGTGACAGGACAAGGTGGAACAGGATGCAGAGAGAAAGTTCACGTCTTGGTGGATAGGTGTCTGTCACAAATAATCACGGAGATTTCCAGTCTGTCTTAGGACTTTAGATGTATATTAGTAACTTCACTGTAACGTAAGGGTTTAAATACCCCAGGTGCCTTTGAAAGTAAAGTACTTCACGTTGCTTTGTGTATAAACCGTCCAATCTAAAGCTTGCTCTAAGAAATTCTGGAGATTGTTACTCTAACTTTGGTGATGGGGACATGTAGGGAGGGCACTTAGGGTGTAAAGGTACCATGACAGGTATACAGCAGAGCAGGGATCAGAACCCAAGGAGGTTCTCAAAAGCTCTGTGACCAGCAAAGGCCCCGCAAGCCATACCATACGCTCTTCGGCATGATAGGCTCTGCCCAATCTATCTAGCTTTGCTGGAAAGCCCAATAACGTTAGTCTGAGCAAAGCACAGTGCAGATGGCATCTCTACAACTCCTGATACCCAATCCTAGCTAGCTGATGTCTCTGGGTGCTACTGTGTTAAGCTATGTAAATTCTCAAGAGGCCTGCCACCCACTGCTCTGCTTGTAAGTGCAGAGCTGTCTGCATGTAAGGTACAGAATGCATGTGTAAGAAAAATTGTTATTAAAGGGATGCTCTTAAAAATAGTCTTCAACCTTATAGTTCCCTCCAAAAGTGTAACTTCATGTGGTGGGTCTGTCAGTGTTTTGGATATACTTGTTTCATCTCCGCCTGCGGTGAGGTGTATATACAGCTGAACAGATAATACGTAAAATACAGTATACATCATTTTAATGCAGGAAATTGGAACATCTTAAATACATACATTTAGTAGCATCTTAGGACTTTGAATTTTCCTACGGTTTCCAGGCAGTGTTTTCTCTCCTCATAACGTTAAGAATGAGTGGTAGTTCAAGCCTGTATTCAGTATGTCCATGCGAAAAGGAATTTGCTTTGATTAAAATTGATCAAAGAATTTGATTAAAATCTAGGACTTCTCTTCCTGTTCTCTTTTCTTGGTTCTGAAATACTGAATCTCTTTTTATATGGTGTCTGTATAGAGGAGAAGATAATGGGTGAGATGATACCACATTGAAAAAGTCTAGGGAGATGGAGCTCAGAATTAATACTTAAAACTACGTTGAAAACTTTGTTGTACAAAATAAAGCTTAGGGTTTTTAAAATAAAAGGATAATAGGACATGGACATGGAGCCTGGAGGCTTGTACTCCTCATCTGTTGCATAAGCTTGGACAAGTTGCTTTGCATTTTCCTGCCTTGTTTCTACTGTCAGAGATAAGTATATTTTGCTTGCTATTGTTAAAGCACTTTAAAATCTCAAATTAGTAGTATTACGGACTTCAATAAGCTTATTTAAAATCCTTTTCCTCCTCACTCACGCCTTCCCAAAGACAAGAATAAATAGAGTATTTCCCCCCGCCCCCCCCAATGGTATTGATTGACTGGTATTCTGCAGCTGTTTAAGGTTGGATTTAACTGATCCTTTTTGTTGTCCAAACATCCACCGAACAACTTCAGATCGAGAGTACTGTTGGGTACATTGCGTCTCTAATTCTGTTAGGGGCATGGTCTGGCACAAGGTACTTCCTTGTTCATTTTACTTAGCAGGCTGGAGTTTCAAAACCTCCTGGCGTAACAGACCTTTGCAGGCTGCTTTACACGAATATTGGCTAATCTTAGGCATCGATCAGCTAGAGCGTGGAGCATCGTGGACGGGGTGGCTGACCTCTAGCCTGATGATGATGGAAATGTGGTTTGTATCACCCGAAAGCACGCTGTCAGGCCATTAATATGCTCTGCATCATCATCAGGTCCTGTGGCACAGCATTTCAGCAGCATTCCTCAACACCTAAATCACCTTCTGGCCCTCAGACGTGCTCGGAAGGGCTGATGAACCCCTACCAAACTGCCATTACCCAGCAGCAGTAGACAGTTCGCCCGGTGTCGTTTGGCACAGCAAGTACCCATCTCTGTGCAGGGAGTCCTTGTCCTGAGATGCTGCTGCTGTTGAGAATGCAAGAAGTGAATTCAAGCAGGCAGATGAGGTGGTTAACCAGGGAAAATGCATCGATCTTGGATAGCCAAGTGTTACAGAAATAGTTTAGTTCAATGGAGTTAAATCACCACGCTTAGAAGAAAAAAAAACTGCCCAGTGAAACCTCCTTGCTTTAGAAGCAGCCTGGCACACGGATGTGCAGCTTTGCATTCTCTGTTAACGCTACCAGTGTCCTGGCAAGAATCCAACAGACGGAGCTGAGGAAGTAGATAGTATAAAAGCAGAACTCTTTGGGCTTTTTGTTCTGCGTTGATCCCTCAGCCTTGCTGCAACTGCACTGTGACAGAGCATCTGTATGCCACGTCTCGAAATACAGAGAGAGAGTGTGTACTCCTGAAGGATGGCTGCTGAGCGTCGCTGTGTTTGGGTTCGGGGGGGTTTAAAAGCCCTGCAGTATGTATACAAGCTAGCTGTAATTTATTTTAATTAAAATACAATAGCTGCATACGTACTGCAGAAGGGGTAAGACGGGGATTCCCCACCTCTAATTTGTCATCTTGCTGTTCGGATTTCTTTGCTGTTGTCTTCCTTCTCACAGATTTGTGCAGAGATGTCTCATCCTCTCCCTCCTGTGCTGTTAGCAATGGCATCTGTCTTTTGAAAGGCAACAAATTTTCTTAACCTTTTTCTGTTGTTGGGAAGCTGTTCTTGCTGTACGATAGTGGAGGCATCCCTGTCTGTCCCGACACACGCACCTATGCAGGATTTATTTTAATTGGGGAGCTATAGGAAGCAGAATCCCCATTCAGTGGGAGCCTTCTTATATCTGACTTCTATTTTTTGAATTAGGGAGCTTGGAGTACCCACCGTAGGGCTGGCAGGCGGCCTGGCAGGAAGCTGGACAGACTGCCCTGCCGGCCAATCTTGTTGCCTTTTATAGAGCACGTTGATGAAGTCAGCACGCTTCTATGCAATCGGTGTTTTACAGTGTAAAAATGGTTACGTTTGGGAGGGTTTTTTTGAGCGGCTCTAGTTTTAGACTGCAACTTGTGACTTCTGGAAAACTGTAGACTAATTTTGGTAATTACTAGAGATTATTTTTGTGAGAAGAGAGGTGGTGTTTCTATGGAAGAAAATCCTCTTGGAAGGATGTTCTTCGGTTGGTGTGAAGGACTGCCTGATGCATGTCGTTGTTCAGGTAGGGGAGTTGGCTGGCAGGGACCTTGTGTTCCCCATCCCCAAGTCTCATGTAACAGCAACTGTTTGTGATCAAATTGCTGCTAAATGTTTTCTGTTTACTTAGAATGATTTATCTGGAGGAAATCCAAACCACGTAGGACCTGGATCTCCCACCGTTTTTGGTAGGACAGAGTGCTGGGGTGCTAGCAGTCTCAGGGAAGGCACAGCCTGGGAGAAGCGACAGGAGCCTTTAGGTTTGGAGGTTGGTGTGTAACTGCGCTCCATCTACACTTGCACTGTGCCTGCTGCTCGGTCGGGACACAGCTGTGCTGCTGTTCCACACAAGGCTTGCAAGTTGAGCATGGCAACATAGCGTGCGTCTTTGAAGCAGGCTGTGTTGTCTTCTTACACCACGCTAGTGCTGAACTGGGCTTGAGTCTTCAGGCAGTTCAGTTTGACCTCCTGCTCAAAGTAAGACTGACTTGGAAGTTAGGTTGAGCTGCTAAGAGCCTTTAATAATTGAAAATCGTAGAATCACAGAACGTTTTGGGTTGGAAGGGACCCCTAGAGGTCATCTAGTCCAACCCCCCTGCAGGGAGCAGGGACACCTTTAACCACATCAGGTTGCTCACAGCCCCGTCCAACCTGGCCTGGAATGTTCCCAGGGATGGGGCCTCCACCACCTCTCTGGGCAACCCCTGCCAGGGTTTCACCACCCTCATGGTAAAGAATTTCTTCCTTAGATCAGTCTAAACCTACCCTGGTTTGGTTTAAAAGCATCACCCCTTGTCCTGTCACAGCTGGCCCTACTAAAAAGTTTCTCCCCATTTTTCCTACAGGCCCCCTTTAAGCCCTGAATGGCCGCACTCAGCTCTGCCCGCAGCCTTCTCTTCTCCAGGCTGAACACCCCCAACTCTCCCAGCCTGGCCCCATAGCAGAGGGGCTCCAGCCCTCGGATCATTTTAGTAGCCCTCCTCTGGCCCCGCTCCAACAGGTCCATGTCCTTCTTGTGCCGAGGGCTCCAGAGCTGGACGCAGGGCTCCAGGGGAGGTCTCACCAAGCAGAGTAAAAAATCTCCAAGAACAGAGAGTTGATAACCTTCCTGTTCCCATCTTCCAATGTTTTCATATTGAAGATTATTTTTTTTCCTTAGGTCTAATCAGAGTTGGCCTTACTGCAGCTCGTGACTTGCTGCTTGCTGTTTGTCTGTCTGCTCACCAGAGGAGTCTGGCTGTATTTCCTCAGTAGCCCCCTGTAGATCACTAGAGGGCTAACGAAGGGGTTGGGCTCATAACTAGCGTTCTGGGAGAGTTTGCAAGCTGGATCCAGAATCTTCTTTGGATCACTCTTCCTCTCTTGGGCCATGGAAGTGCTAGAAGGAAGCCGAACTTGCATCTTCAGGATACATTGCTGCTATTGAACGATGTTGATGTTTTTTGGACTTCTCTAGTATCTGATGTAAAACCCCTCGAGTCCACTGGCACAATGGAACCAGGTGTCCAGCACTTCAGGCAAATCAGACTGATACTGAACATGCTGTCTCTCTGTCCTCCTCAATAGATGAATCTGCCTGCTTGGAAGATTCCTTGCATTGCGAAGCACTTTGAGGTCGTGAGTTTACAATGAATCACCAATTAACAGTTCAGTGAAAATAATTTCAAGTAAAAGCATACTTTGTTTACTTAAGTAGTTGCTGCTTTCAGAGGAAACATGAATGCAGCTTTGATTCTCAGAAGTAGCTCGTGTTGTAGTGGCCTTTGAGGATGTCCTTAGAACGGAGCCGATGTTTACACAGGCATTACAAATAATCTCTACCATTTTGAATGAGCCACTCTTAAATGGAGTTCCATCCGTTAGGGAGGTATATACTTGAAAAAGCAGATGAGTTTTTATGGTTTTTTGTTGGCTGTTGGAGCTCCAGTATTTGCGCAGTCGCTGTGTGAAAGCTGCGTGTGTAAATCCCATCAGAGGGGAACCTAGATGATAACCAAGAGCACCAGTAAAATGAATAAAGAGGGGAACTGTCCCTTACGTAATGAGTTTGAACAGGTCTGGTGGTTCTTGCGTACATGCAGTATAAGTTCACAGGGGCCTGTCCCAATTCAGGACAGGCAAGTAGTTCTTCAGAACTCAAAGGAGGTGTAATCTTATAAAACCTGTGTGATAGGGAAGTTTGGCCTTTTGTATCCAGAAACTAAACTGGCTAAGCAAACATCTAATACTGACTTCATTCTGTAGTCTGCCTGCCTGTCTTTAGACTTTGAGTGTGTAACTTTCTCCAGTAAAATGAAACATAACCTTCCTTTAAAACACGTTCAGCTTCTTCCTCGAGAAAGCGTGTGTGCCATGTGCTCCTGTCTTGGCAAACACTATTTTAACTTACTTTGTGCTTACTGTTTTCTCCCTGTTCTCTGCTCCGGTGCTCAAGATGCATAGGGGACTAGAGGTCTGGTAACATGGCTGTTGCTTAAATAAGTGAAATTCAAGAGTTTACAGCCTACAGGAGTCAACTCTGCAAACTGTTTTTTTCCATACCTAAGAAGCATGAGTCAGATTTTGCAAAGTGAGTCAAATCTATCCTCAGATTCATTTGAAGACGCTGTAATGGATATATAATTTGAAACAGTATTATGCATAAAAATGGCTTATTAAAGTAATTTAGTTTGCAGTATTCCCTCTTGAGTGGGAAGGGGGACAGGGTGGATAGAAGTGATGGGGAATCTTGGAAGGAACAGCAGTTCAGGTGTACCTCAGTCCCCAGAAACGGCAGGTAGTCCTCCTGCAGCGTAGAGGGTATAGAAAGATTAATTCACCAGTCTTGTGGGGATTTGCCAGGGCCTGAGAGATGGTTAAAGTAAGTATGCTTATCTTTGGTGATGCTGCTAAACCATGGTCTTCAGCCTGACAGCACCGCTTAAACGAGGACGAGTGTTGTCCCTGGACTTTCAAAATACTGTGACAAAGGCTCAGCCTTTCAGATGCATGTTGGAGATCCAGACGTAAACCCTCTCCCACGAGAAGGGCAGTAGCCTCCTAATACCTTCCCAGAAATAAATCCCTTCCCCTTTGCCTTGCATTCCTTCCCTTTATCTTCACCTGGCCAGCATTCCTGTGCATAAAGCTGTCCTCTGAGGTCAAATGTGCTGGAGCTGCAACCCTCCACCAGGATGTGACTCTTGTATGTTTTGCTGGCTGTGTCATGCAGAAACACTCCCTTTCCTCTGAAGGAATTGCATGACAATTAAACTTTGAGGCACAGTCACTTTCCAAGTCTCAGTTTTTTTCTCCTCTGTTCCCATGTTTAGCCCTCCCTCTGAGAAATCTCTTGCGATTGTGAATTTTGACCAGGAAATGAATTTGATGGCTCCATTCTTAAGCATTGGTCTTTGACTGGCTATGGTCCACATCCTAATATTGTCCTCAGAAGAGTGACTAATACCTCCTGTCTGGCATATGTCTTGAATGAACCAGGAGACAGGCATGCGTTTATTTTTCCTATTCCTGTGTGTATTCAACCTAGAAAGAATTTTTTAAATTTGCTTTTCTTCCGCAATTTTGGTGGGGACCCTGAGGAAATGAATGATGGAATTCAAATGCAGCAGTTCAAAGAACATCTTTGGCTTTACTTACTTGTGGTACAAAGATGGGTTGGCAACCATCAGATATATGGTTCCCTGACTGATAACGCACCATCCCTCGTAGGTCTCGGGCTGCTTTTAATTCTTCCCATGACTCAAAACAGCTCTGAGTTGTCTTCACTCTGAATGAAGAATGTCATGGTTTTAGAAATGCATGGGTTTTAGATCATTCAAATCTTTATTTTCTTTTCTAAAGGGTTTTGATTTATAAGAAGATGATTGTAGAAGACTAGGACTTGGGAGTCCAGCAGCACTCATGTCACTTTTTTTTTTTCCTTCCCTCTAGTGTAATTTCTGCCAAAGTTTTGTGGAACACGCAGTGTTTGAAAGGTGCTGAACCAAAAAATAAAAAAAAAAACAACCCCAAACAAAACACCAAACATTTTAATAAGCCACGAATATAAGTGTATTTGTGCAGAATGAGATGGTTGGTTACCTTCTGTGTCAACGCAGTTTGTTCACGTGTTCTACCAGGGTCCTCGGGGATGACCTGGAGCACAGCTCAGAGCATCTCCAGCCAGTCTTCCTGACTGCTGCTGCTAACGCACGACGCTGCACAGGGGTCGGTTGTGCTCCTTATCTGCAGCCATGTTGTTCAGGGACACAGCATCTTCCCATGCAACTTCTGTTCTTCACAATTGCTTTACTGATTTTACTCCTTAAGTTTTTACTCTGTACTCTTTTTACTCCTTTTCTGTCTAGTTCTGCACTTGAATTCCATCTCTGTGAGTATGTGACTCCATTACTCTTCCTCATCTCCAGTCTGCCAGTAACTTCCGAGTTGATTAGCAAGAAGCTGAGAGCAACAGGTTTTTGAGATTTTTTTCATGCTAAGATCTCTTTTTGGGAAACTCTGCATTCCAGTTGGAGAAAGTAGCATTTGCCTAAGGGAATTCAGAAGTCTGCTTCACTGTCATGCTGACCTGCAAAACTGTTTCTCTCTCTGATGCTCATGTAAATTTTTATTCCTAAGGAATTTAACAAGATTCACCATCAGCAGTTGCCTCTTTTTTTTTTTTTTTTTTTTTTTTTTGACAGCTGCTCAAGAACATAATTTTAAGTCAGCCTGTAATTTTTTGGCACCTGTAGCTGAGTAAAATAAACCCAGTCCTGATAGCAGCTAACTCACCAGTAATCTAGTCACTGTTGTATGGACGCAAAGTCTCCCAGAAGGTGTTTTGTATACAGGAATGCTATATCCTATTCACTGCATATGGTTAAGGATGCTTGAGTTACTCCAGCAAAGAGAAGTTTATAAATCAGCATCCACTTTTGCTCAGGATTTCTCAAACAGAACCACTTCCTGGACAGTATTGATAAACAGTTACTTTTTTTTTTTTTTTTTTTCTAAAAAATTATTTTTATCTTGTTTTGAATCTTTTTCTTGGGGTTGCTGCCACACACGCTGGAGACAGATCTGACAGTTTTGAAGTACAGGAAAATACTTGAGGATCTGGTATTTAAAGCCTATCAAAACCCCCACTTTATGGACCACCAGCCATATTTCCAACTACATACATTACGTGGCTCAGCTGTTGACATGAAGCAAGCCCCGTGTTCCCTTCAGACCATGCCTTACTGTTCAGGCAACACAGAGGGTTCTGCGGTAATTGGCTTTTTAACATTTTATTACTTGTTTATTAGATGCCACTGTAATAATAATTGCATCTGCATGTCATTTTTAAACATACCAACAAAGTTACATTCTATTGAAACACTTGATGGTATCACGAAAACCCATGGATATATAAAAATCACCCAGTTGATTCATAGTTTGCTGCTCCAGTGTGTACAATACAGATGAGGTTTCTGCCTCTAGCCTAATAAAATGAATTGCCATTATGGTTCTACTGTCTGCACACATAATGGGTGTGTTTTACCAAGTATTTTGGCAAAAGGGAGTAGAGTCCTTCTGTATTTAAAAGAGGGCATCGTATTAAAAGTGAGCTTGTACCACAAAGTCATTTTTTTTTCTCCTCTTTTCCGTTTTTAGGTCAGATGATTCAGGTTTTCCTCAGTGCTTTTAACCTTTTGCCATCTGAGTGAGCTGCTCATGGGACAGGAGTGCTTTGAGGCCATCACTGAAAAAAAAGCTGCCACTGCTATGACTGCTTCCATAATGTTTGCTCTTAGTTTCTTATCCCTCTGTTACTTTCCATTTTTCCTTAGCACTCAGGTAACATCCTAATAAATATTCCTCTTTAGGTTTTTTTTTTCCACCTCTGACACTTGCCCCTCTTAGTATAAAAGTCCATGCATGAGAGACAAAAAAAAAAAAGGTCTGTGGCTCATCTAATCTACCGGCTTTTCATGGAAATGTAGACTTAATTGCTGGCAACAGAGCAAAAACCAGAGCATTACCGTTTCTCATTCTCATTCGAACAGAAATTTCTGTAGCTTGTTGGATGTTACATCCTTGTGTTTTGTCCCCCGAATAAAGTGAGTGTATGCTTTCATTAACTTCCTTTATGAAATGTAAGAGAGTTTCCAATGCACTTGTGACTGTCCTGCTTCTTAAGTATTTACAGGAGATTTAAAACATTCCCAGGAGTGTGTAAGTGCACAAGAGTGTGTAGCTCAGCGATGGGTAGCTTGGAGACAGAGTGATGAGAGGTGGCAGAAATGTATTTGAAAATACCCTACAAACATACCGTGTGGTTCTTGTCCACTATAGAAATTCTGCATTGAACGGGCCTGAAACAACTGCTGTGTTTGAAAAGCAGAGGCTAAATTCTGATTTAAAAATGGCTTTATGTCTTTACGGAGACCAAGTATCTGATTCTGTTTTGAACAGAATAAATCTGTCAAAGGCAACAGTTGTAAGAGATCTACACCTATGTAAAGGAAGGCTGAATCGGGCCCTTCTTGTTCTGTGCTTTTCAGTCATGTGATAATCTTTCCATAAATCATGCACTTGAAAGGTTTTCTTGCTTCCTGCTTTTACCAATCAGATCATATAAAATGCAGATGAACTGAGCTGCTAGTTTATCGAGCATAAGCAGAACTCCCCCCCCCCCCCAAAAAAACCCCAAATCCCCTTTTGTCACACCAGCCTGTTTCCCCCATTTGAAAACAAGACAGCAAGAATGACAAACTTTGACTAATACAGCGGAGTTTTTTTAGTCTCCTCCCTTTCTTATTCTGACCTGTACTTTGCTTTCGTTATAAAGTGAACATAGAAATTACCCTGTGGGAGTGGTGAAACTGCAGCAGAGAAACAAAAACTATTTGGATTCATCCGAAAGCTATTCATTCGCTTGCTCTTCTTTTTATTAACGGCTCGAAGCATGCAGCTTGTCTTGGTCTGACTGCGTATCGTTCAGCAAGAGTGGAGGTAATGCTTCGTGTTTCTCTTTCCTTTTAATAGTGCTTAATTCTACCAGAAAAGGTGTTTATATTTTTATCATAGTCTATTATTTTAACTACTTTAAATGTGTATACAGATGCCTGATGGGCATATTTCCATCTATCTCTGCAAGCTCCTTTTCCAGTACTTTTTCCCCCCCCCCCCTTGAGTAGAGGAATGGGGCTTTAGATTCGGATCCCTGTTACACAGGTGAAAGTCACAACTCTTTCTATAGGAGGTTGTGAAGCTGCTTCCAGCAGACATCAGCATATTTGCAGCTAAAATTTAGTCTCTAGTGGGTTTTTGTTTTAATCATCTGCATATACCAAGATGAACATCTCTCTGTACTGTTGGTATCGCCAGCACTTTTTGTGTCGGGGAAAGTACGTTACTGTAAACGGATGAGCAAGTTCGTGCTGTTTTCTCTGGTGGGATAAGATATTTTTGTAAGTCATTTCAGAAGTGTTAGGACTTCCTGATACTTTTGTTGTTAATTCGCTGCAAACTGAAAATGCAGGAGCGGCAGCATTTCAATTCTGAGAGGTTGGTTCTCACAATGCACAAAAAGTGTAACTGGTCCCTGGCTGCAGGGGCAGGTTGTTAACAGTTACGAGCCAAGTGGGACGGTAACAGCGACAGAAAAGTTGTGTTTGGCTGGTGGCTGAAGTAGCAGCGTTAAGAATGCCTCTTAAATATCGCAGAGTACCTTCATGCTTCTTAATGCTTTTGCAAGGCTTGTGCATGGGGGAGAGGAAGGAAAGACAAACGGAAATCCTTTAGATTTTGCTAATATTACCTTCGATAGCCACTTCTGGAACTCTTCCAGAAATGTCTTTTATTTGGTGTATGTCTGTATCCTTCACATGAAATAGCCCCAGAGCGTTAATCCTAGCAAGTCCTCAGTCTTCTTGCTTGCACAGCACCTACAGACAGGCTGTGGGTGTCGGCAAGGGGCGAGAGGAAGCGGTGGTTTGATGGGAAAGGGCGAAGTAACGAGTTTTAAAGGGATAGCAGGAAAGAACCACCCTCTGGTTATGTCTCCTGCGTTTGAAAAATATTACTAGATGCTTAATAATACATGTAAGTATGGCTTCTAACATTTGCATTTGGTTTTATTGTGGAAATATAGGTCAGTTTGCCTCTGAAAGTGCAGGTTTTTCTGAAGTGCTCAGTGAAAGCTGTGTTTGTCAGTCCCGAGTACTTTCAAGAACAGCAGTCAACTGTATTGAGCAGGGACAATTTACATCAGAACCTTTAAGTTAAAATTACAGTTCTCTGCCTGTGATCTTGGGCATGTTATTGCATTCTTCTGTGCTGCAGTTTCCTATCCGGAAAATCAGGATTAATAATACTTATTTCTCTTTACTCCCTTCATACTATGTGAAGGAAATTTAATTCATTCATTACTGCTGTTATATTAAACATATTCTGTGAGAATTGAGAATTGCTACAGCTAGGAACTCTTTTCAAATGATGTAAAGATTTGATAAAATAATACATGATTAATTACAAATAATAGTTAAAGTGTTTTCCTCTAGCAGCTCATGCCAATACTTCAGTTGCTTCTGTGGAGTTGCAAGCTGATTAGGGCCCAAAACTGGGTTGGGTGAAGAACAGGAAGAGTTTTCATGCAGGATAGTCAACATCAGCTAAGTAAGATCTATTTAACTAAAACTGTGCGGTAATACATTGCTGTATATTCTTGCATCTTTGCTGTTACCTTAATTCAGAAATTTCAGTTAAATGAGCAAGCCGATGTCAGTAGGACTCCGACACCTTCAGTGCCCAACCCAAGATGAAAAAAATCTCACAAATGAATTTGCTGTCGTGGCACTTGCGTTCAATGATTAACTGCATGGGGTTTGGTTGTTTTTTTTTTCAGTGAGTATTTCTCTGGACTTAACAAATGTCCACGTAAAGGTTGGATTTCAGCCTTTATTCTCAAAAGTTGTAAATGTGCTAACATACATTTACTAGATGTAAGAAGCTAAGGAGAGATTCTGTGTACTGTAGATAAATGAGGTCATATTGTCTTTTCTTTACCCTATTGCAGTTGGTTTTGTAAGTGATAAGTCAGTGAATTGTTTTTCAAACATTTGTGTTTTTGCTGTCAATTTCCAGGTGATTAAGGGAGGAAAGGTTGGCCTCATGTATGCCGAAAAAGTGGACATGAGAAGAGCAGAGTTTTCTACTCCAGTCTTTCTCCCTGGCTTGCTAGGTCATGCCTGGTACATACTTTGTGTGCCTGCTGTCAGTAGAATGAGGTTAGTATTTGGAATTGTTCACAGAATCAGAGATTCTTTAGTGATTCTAAACCCATATGAAAACATGAGATGGAAAGGTCTGTAAAAATTTGTGCCAGTGCTTTAGACTGGCTTTTATAGCTGAACTAAAATTTTGCAATAACGAGTTGCACATACATGCAACTAAAGAACCTACCTCTTTTTTGTCCTTTCTTTCAACTCTCACTTAACCACAGCACACATCAAAGTATTACCAAAGACTGAGTGTAGGAATTTGTATTTGGAGAGCATTATCCATAGATGACTTCATGTTTGTTCCAGTCTTCCCTATTTTCAGGTTCTGAAACGCTTCTGTAACTTTTTCCATTTGCATCCCTGCTTTGAATCAAAGCCATTTTGAAAAAGAAAATTATTTTCAATTCTTCAATGAAAACTTCCAAAATTTACCTCCAGCTCTAACAAAACTCAACTGCTGCAGCCCTTTTTTTTCCTAAACTGCAGAACACTGCAAATGAAAATAAATAGAAGCTGGCATGTTTCTTCTTGTGCAGTTTTATTGGTGTGCATGTTTGTTCATTTGTCTGTTAACTTGTAGAATTCCATGATCTTACAAAGTGGTTTGCGGTTTGGTTTGAATTGGTGAGACTTTCCTATTTTTCACATTTTAACCATTACTGACATTTTAATGCAATAGAAACAATGCGGCAGAAGAGCCACAGTTTTGGGTTTTTTTTTTTTTTTTTTTTTTTTAAAATAGCCATTAGATGTTACGGTGCTCTGTGTCACTGCTTTTAGAAGATATTTAAAGAGTTTCTTGATGGATTTTTGAGCATATTTTAATGAAGCATTTCAGAGCCCCATTCATTTGTATTTGCATGCCCAGTTGTCAAAACCTTGCTAAGAAATGGGGTGACAGACATACCCCAAAATGTGTATTTTATTCGCAACTCTGATTGACAGGGGTGGCTACAGCAGTTGCCCGATTTTCATGTATGATATCTGGGTTGCTGCTTTCAAGAGTTTACCCCTCACCTTGCAGTTGCACGGTTACATGTTACGTCTTTTGTCTCTTCCATGCTTTGTATTAAAATTGAGGAGAGTTTGGCTGGTGTCCGAAGCGTGGGATTGAGCAGCAACATGTTGAACTCGGGTTTGATCAGACCTATGTGATTGCTGGAACATGGCTTTGAGCGCGGTGGCATGTAGACAGCTGTATTTTCGTTGAAAAAGCAGCATTGCGTGCTGTACATGCTGTAACAACAATACCACTCTGAAACAAGAGGTCACATCGATCTACACTGGAGTTCACCAGTATTGAGATTTTTATTGAGGTCAGTAATGAACTGAAAAAACCTTTCCAGCATTTGCTTTTCCTATTAACGGTGCCAACAGAGGAGCTGGGAACGGCCTCCTGGAGTTTTCAGGGAAACTCATTGTTCACGTAAACCCTGAGAAGGAATTTCCCTTCCTCTTTGGCCTGCTAGGTATGCAGTGAACCATACAGTTTGCTTTAGCTACGTACCATCTGCATTTTATTTTTGTTTTGTTTACTGACTTTCCACCCGTGTATGTAGTCCTTTAGGGTATCAGCATCTTGTTGTGTATTCCACCTTTGTCAGCTAGCTTGGGGTTTGCTGCTCTGAGCAGTCTTGCGTTGTGCAAGCTATTGGTGTTTAGAGAGCAGAGCTAGTCATGGGGGGAAAAAAAAAAAGAAATTAAATTGGTGGAAATTTTACCTGCATTGTATCTTCAGGAGAATGGGTATTGACCGCTTTGATTGTTTTAGGGCTGCTGGTGTTTGTCTGGCGTACGTGCGGTTATGTACTTTGTACTCGCGTAGCACTGTGTGCTAGGACCTGCAGTCCTTGGAGCGCGCTGCTCTTGGGAGGATGAAAGTGGCTGCTTTCTTCTCTATCGGCATCTGCTTTTGCTTTTTTTCCTCCTCCACCCCCCCCTTCTTTTTCTCTTCTCTCCCTGCTTCTTTGAACGGACAATTTCTTGCTTGCCGGAAGAATTATTTCTTCCTGAGATGATCTTAGCCTCCGACACCACCGTTCCCATGAAGATCTGAAGCTTGATACGGCAGGAATAACCCCAGTCCCCAGGATGCCAACAGGAGTTTACTGCTGTTTGAGCTGAAGCGGGCTGGTGTGTAGTCAGGTCTGTGACGTCCGTAAGCAGACTATTCGGGTGGTGACTTTACTGTGGCCAAATACCAGAACAGTGATATTGACTCTGGACTAACCAACCCTGATGTTGGAAGCTTTGTAAAGGCGCTGTGCAGACACATAAACTGCTCGGCACAAATGCTCGAGGCTGAAGTGCTGTGTTAGAGGAACGTGACCGCATTGCTTTTGGGAGCAGGGCTGGATCTGCGCCTTTCGGCGGTGCTGTGGCCAAGCTAATAAAACCACCCGAAGATGCCAGGAGCTGGCTTTGCAAAGAACAGCATTGTTATTGATAGTTTTTTATTAACTAGGCTACCCCAGCTTCCTGTTATCAGACTTGTTTGAGAGTTGACTGTTGTATTGTATTGGAGTTCCTTACTCCGGCTTCATGGTCCAGAAGTTTGACTGGCTTTTCTTTCGAGATAGCGTTAACCCGTGTGTTCAGTATCACTTGTGATCCAAACGCTGCCAGGTTGTTTCGAGAGACGAGCCTATAGCATAGCTGCAGCCAAAATCTAAGTCACCGTGCTACTACTTCAAAGCTAGGTGAGATTGAACAATTGGTTAATGTTCACTGAGCAAAATTTCCTTTTTCTGCACCGAATTTGCATCCAACAGCAATGTGATGATAGGCCTGGATGACCACATTTAGTAAAACAGTCTCCTACCAAGAGTTCTTGCTGTTAGGTAAATGAAAACATGTTATTCAGAGGGTGACTCATGGAAAACTAAGTAAAAGTTTTATAATCGGATCCTCTGCAGATGCTAAATAGGACATCATAATAAAATCGTTAAAGTCTCCTTATATAAATTGTTTATACGCTGCTAATCCTTTTTTTTTACGATGAAAAGAGCGTTCAGTGGGTTTTCAGTACAGGAAACTTGTACAAACTATAGGTTATCTATACATTTCTGACTTCCGTGGTTTGGGTGGATTTGAATCTGCTGCCTGATTTTTAAATCTGAAGATCCTACCTGAACCCAGCTGGAAGTTTCTCATGCCGAATACTTCTCAAATCCTCTGTCATGGCTGCAGGGTAATCTGGATTACACTGACTCTGCAAGGAAAAAAGTACACAAAGTGCATTTTGCTGTTGCTCCTTCCAGAGTGAAATTCTGTCCTTCCTTGCAGAGTGCAAGTGTCTTTGTGCCCAAAATTAGCGAGTGGTGCTAACTGATCATCTCCTCTTTCATTTGCATGGCTTCCGAGTCCAGAATCTTTGTTCTTGAATACTTGTGCATCGAAACCCGGGAGAGGCCTTCTATAACCTTGCGTTTGAGTTGTCGTGGAGAAGCGCTGACACAAACCGAAGGACTGGTGGTGGAGAGTTCAGGACGAGACAGCCGACCTCCTCGCAGTGCTGGCAATGAAATCCCAGAGTTTAAGATCTGTCTCCTTTCATGCAGAGTTAAGGGCACGAAAGAGGTCTAGTCTTCCAAGGATTGACAGCTTTAGGAGAAGTCAAACAGATTCATGGAGCTAACTTGTTAAACTTAACTTTGTACATTGTACATGTAAGTGTGTGGGCTGGAGGAGGCTGAAGTTGAGGCTAAATTCATGTTGGGTGAAAACAGAATTGGGGCTGACCAAAAGTCTGCGCTATAACTCTGGGGAATACGATGACTTATTGAGAGCAGTGCGGCTGGGAGGAAGTATATAGTCAAATTTTCCCTCATACTTAAACACTCAAATGTGGATAGTAAATAAAGAACATACTGCCTTTTCGGGGTGACCTTTCATTAGTAGTACTTGTCTGGTTGCCCCATATCATTACTCTTTTCAAAGAGGAATTCACGAGGAAATAAATAAGGTATGACTGACTGTGCCAGAGTGAATTTGCTTATATACATGTGAGCATGAACGGTGTTATGAAATGGAACAAGTGGGGCGTAGGGAATTTCCAGATCCCAAGATGAAAATAATTTCAGAGAAGTATAGACAAGTTTGAAGCATTACCAGTATAAATGAAAGTTGCTAGGTCCTTTTTTGCTGCCACCCAACTCTGTACCTTCTGGCAGCAGAGATGGTTTTTTTCTGGTTTGGTTTTGTGTGGTGTTTTGGTTTTTTTTTTGTTTTTTTTTTTTTTTTTTTTTCTTTTCATGAGACCCAAAAAACATGAACAAGCCTGCATGGATTTTATAACACGATACTTGCATCATGGGATCGTAGAATAATTTAGGTTGGAAGGGACCTCATGAGGTGTCCAGTCCAACCTCCTACTCGGAGTAGGATCAGCTGTCTCTGGCGTTTACCTGGTAACATTGCTGGAAAGAAAATTTTTAAAGCCGTTGCGATTATTTAGTCTTTGTAGGGGAAAAAATGCCTGGCAGAATCAAGGCCGCCAGTCAAAGCAATGCAAATTGTTCAGTCACACTTGGCACTGAAAGTAATAAATACTTTCCAAAAGCAGTTGTGGGGTTTTGGGTGATGGAGGCGAAGGGGATAAAGGGACGATCAGACGCACTGATAATGAACTGCTTTTAACTCCTCATCCCTGTACTGATTTTTATCACTTAGGAAATACGCCTTAAACTAACCTATAAGATATTTTGGTGTTGTGACCCCTCGCTGAGGCTCTGGTTACAGCTCTGGAGTCAGTTTGCTGAAGTTTAGGGAGCCTGATGGTGTGAGGCTGCTGTGATTTGAATGACCGTTTTAAGCTTGGTGTGTGTTCTGCCTAGTTGTTTTCAACATCAGTAGGTATCTAATGAACCTTGTTGGAAAAATTTCTACTTCCACGTATTTTTAATTGCCTCTTTTGGTTTTTTTTTTTTTTTTTTTAACCTGTTAATATGATGGTGATGCAGAGTCCGCTGTCTAGGTGAGGTTGCATGTTGTGCTGCGAGCTGGTGGTTGTAGGACCAGCTGGCTTTCTGTCTCTGCCCTCTTCCGCATAGACCATAGCTCATCTGGTCACATCTGTATTTCCCTCTTCCCTTCATAACCTTTCTGATTGCTGGTTGCTCAGGCTTTATCTTCACAGTCCCCTTAATGAGGCCTAAGCCCACGCTGCTGCTGAAGGGGATCGCCCCATCTTTATCCTTAACCCAGGCTTGGAGCCTGCGCTGGGGCAGGACTCGTGCAGTTGGATGGAGCAAACTGAGCACTGGAGTTGTCACAGGAGCGTGGGCGGCAGGAGGACACGCGAGTTCTCCCCCCCTTCCAGCAGTGATGTGTTTTATACTGGACTTGGCTGGACGGCACTGGAATTGCTGGAAGCATTTGAGATCTCTTGGTAGGTCCTTATGTAGCAAAGCATTTTAGGCATGTCAGTAATCCACATGAAATTAAGATGTTGTCCATTGGGGCCCTAATTTTTAGTAACACTTCTCTTTTTTTTTTTTTTTTTTTTTTTTAAAAATTCCTCTTATGAACCGAAAGAATTAGGTTAAAGTAACTATCCAAATTTTGTACGCCTTTTAAAAAAATTACTTCCTGACTCCATGTTTAGACATAATGGACTGACTTCAAAAAGTCTGAGTATTCCCAGTGAAGACCAAGGACCATTATTGCTGAATTTAAATGATATTTGAAGTGAAAATAATGTGACACAAATGTTGGACTTGAGAAAGAAGTGGGAGACTGGAATTTTTTCCAATGGAGCTAAAGAACAGAAGAGAGTAATTCCTGAGTATGCCTAAGGCCAGTGGAGGGACATGGTTTAGTGGTCGGGTGGCAGGGTTAGGTTAAAGGTTGGACTCGATGATCTTAAAGGTCTTTTCCAACCTAAATGATTCTATGATTCTATGATTCTATGGGTACACTTATAAAAGGAGAGAAATGTGTGACAAATCTTAGAAATATCCAGCGAATTTGGAAGAAGAAGAATTCAGATAAGCCCCTGGAAAAGCAGGAAGTTGTGCTTGTTAAAATCGATCCTTGCTGTGAGTTGCGGTTCTCGGCACCGCTTGGCACTAGAGCTTGGCCGAGTAGCGTCTTGGCACGAGCTGGGCTTGACCAGGAAATTATTTTCTCTGCAGCTTAATGTTGAGGGGAAGCAGCTTCGCTTCTCTTTGAAGGCATGCCTGGAGAAGGTGATATCAAAAATGATTCTGCTTTAAGCAAGTTGATAAAAATTTGTCTGGGTGACAATAAATGTTTTTCAGCGTTGCGCTGAGCAGCCTCTTCCTTTGAAGTTACTGTAGTTTCATTATATGATGTTTGCATTACTGGGAGAAGGATCTCAAACACATTTACAAGGCAACTTCTGTGTTACAGAAAACTCTCAGGAGGTGAGATACAAAGTTTTATATAAAAATGAGGACCCTGCTCCCCAAACCAGATTTACAAGATAAAATCTCATTTCTCCCGATGGGTTTAGTCTATGTTCTCCTGTGTCAGTCGTTTTCCCATTCTATTAAATTTTTGTCCCTCCTAATTCAGGCTGAACCTGCAGAGGAGTTTGGCTTCTCGTTCCGTCATCCCATCACTGTGGAAAGAAAGGGGGTGTCTAAAACTCTGGATTATGGCTTGGTTGTGGGGTCAAACAGAGAGGTGAAAGGATGCAGCTGGGAGAATGTAAGGTTTTGATCTCACACCGATGGTAGTGGTAACTAGTGAAAATGGGCTGCAAATCAAGGCTTCATTAAAATACATTCTCAGGTGTTGGTTTTGGTTTAAGTACGTAATACGTCGCAAAACTCATTGAGGGATGAACAGTGCAGAAGAGAGATAAACTTCTAGTGTCTGAAGCTTTCCTCACTGGCAGAAATACACAGGGCTTTGGTAGTGGCATTGGGTTTTGTTTTTTCTTTCTCTTCCTTTTAATTGTACCTCTTTGCCAGATCTCTGGTTCAGGGAAATGTGTCTTACCATGGAGTTTCATCTGCAGGACAATGGGGTTTACATTTCCTTAAGCATTCACCATTCAGTACTTCTGAGCCTTCGTGGACGGTTGATGGCAACAGCCGATACCCTTGTTATTTGGCACATGGCTACGGCAAGAACGGGAGCAGCAATGTCGAAACAGGTACCTGCCCCATAGTTAGAGCTGCTTCTATTTCTAACCATGCAGCTGTAACAGGTAGCTGCAGAAATAGTGATGGGTAGAATCATAGAATCACTTTGGTTGGAAAAGACCTTTGAGATCATCGAGTCCAACCTTTACCCTAACCCTGCCATCCCACCACTAAACCCTGGCCCTAAGCCCCTCATCTATCCTTCTTTTAAATACCTCCAGGGATGGGGACTCTACCACCTCCCTGGGCAGCCCATTTCAGAGCCTGACAACCCTTTTGGTGAAGAAGTTTTTCCTAATGTCTAGCCTAAACCTGCCCTGGCACAGCTTCAAACCATTCCCCCTCGTCCTATCATCTGTTACCAAGGAGAAGAGGCCGACCCCCACCTCCCTACAGCCTCCTCTCAGGCAGTTGTAGAGGGCGATCAGGTCTCCCCTCAGCCTCCTCTTCTCCAGACTAAACAACCCCAGCTCCCCCAGCCGCTCCTGGTATGACTTGTGCTCCAGACCCCTCCCCAGCTTGGTTGCTCTCCTCTGGGCATGTTCCAGCAACGCAAAGTAGCAGTGCAGTGGTCTTAATGAGGTGTTCTGCAATTATCCCTTCTGACCTCCACTTCTGCCCTGTGAAACATTGTGCAGAGGGGTGTTGGGGCGCAAGCAGTTCATAGGAGTCAACAACAAATGTTCAAACTGGGTGTAGTGGCATTGAGTGGAAATCAGGTGGAAAGGCAGCGTTCTGGCAATGTGGAGCCTGCTGTTCCGTTCGAGAGTCGTTTCGGTATTTCAGCACGCCACTCGCACGTTTTCTCAGTGCATTCGCCTCCTTTTCTTGCAAAGTAAAATCTAAGGGCTTCGGTATAAATGTGACTGAGGAAAAAACAGCGCAGGGACACAGGGATGTGGAAGAAGGGTGCAGCTGAGCCCTGTGTTATTTTAAATACAAGAGTAGCGTGAAAGAGCGCTCTGGGACACAGCAGGTGCTGAGGAGTACCCCAGGTCTGTGTGGCTGGTGGAGATGGGAATAAAGCACAGCTCTCAAGTGGCTTTGGCTCTAAAGAAGGAGATTTGCCAGCGATGTCACAGGATTGAGTGAAAACTTCACTTTCTTCTGCGTTGGTGTGGGGGTGATCGGATGTGGCCGTAGCTATCGGCCATGGGAAATGCTAAATTGGAATTGCAGGTAGGTAGGTGGGTAAATGGTGACAAAAGCTGTAATTACTGACTGCTGTTTGGAAAGCACCCTCGTGCTCTCCAGGCCTCCTGGTGCAGCGGTGTGATGCCAAACAACTGCAGAGGAGCCACAGTTGGGTGCCAACGATTCATATCCATTCTGCGGAGTAGCTTTGAGATCTGCAGATGATATAACTGCAAAGTGTTGTTATGAATGATTCAGAGCTTCTGGCTCCGGTTTCTGTATATGGATCATCAGACTGTCTTTCTCTGCCATTTTAAAATAATTGTCTGAATGACCTGGATATCTTCGAAGTAGCTTGAATTTTTGTTCAGGCGCTGGCTTTAGAAATGAAATCTTTCATCTGATACACTTAACGTTAATTTTGCTTCTTTAATGGGATTCTCTTTACCCAAATTTACATGATTCAGCTTGCAGTCTGTTGGATATGCTCTTCTCTCCCAGTGATTTGCCCGAGCATCTCCCAGTATGTGTTGAGAAACACGTAGGTAGCTGTTTGTGTGCCATTCGCTTCCACAGGCAGATAAACAATGCGGGGTTTGTTTGATTGTCACTCCAACAATACTTGAGAAAAGCTCCGGCCCGCCTGGCTGTCAGTTCTGTTGTTGTACTTTGCTCTTGGTGACATCATTGGTGGCAGCTAAATGAAGTATATTAATTGTTAGATGCTCTTTGACCAAGGATGTTGACTTTTCCTGGCAGCCAATCGTATCCTGCTGGTTTTGCAGAAGAAGCCGCTAATCTACTGTAATACAGTAATTTAGTTACAAGTATTGGTGAGAGTGGAGTGGGTCTGTTTATGTAGATGGGAGATAAATAATTAAAAGAGAACTAATTACATTTTCGAGGTCTGATTCTGCATCAGCAGCACAGAGCTCTGAAATAAAAACCCTCTGCTGAGTTAAAAGTTACCGTGATGCCTCTGAGGTTAGTCTTAGCTCAGGGAGCAGTGCTGTCTTACGGGATCGTCTCCTCTTGCAGGTGGAGGTCCAGCTCAGACAGATTGCAGCTGGGCATAGCCAGGCCCATACCACCGCCCCAGGACATGCTCAAGTGTTAAGAGTTCTCATTATTTCCGCAGAAGTGATCCTTTCTGGTCTCTCCAGTTTCTTCAGAAAACTGTTTATATACGTGCGGTTGCCTGCCGAGGAGGGAGATCAGCAAGGGCAGCGAGGTTAAGGAAACCCTTGCTGCTAACTCTTCTTATGCTGAGAAGGCGGCTGACCGGCCAGGGAATTTCCAGATAAGATACATCAAATGAAGCAGTGCCGCAGAGGCCAGAGCAAGGTCACGAGTTCCAACTCTTCCCATTAATAGCCGTATCCTTGCCGTTGTCCTTGGGATCCATCCTCTTTGCAGCCAGCTTTTCTGTACAAGGGGAGCTAAGCGCTTGGTGCTGTGCTCTAGAGAAACCACTTCAGCAGTGCCTGTTCCCTCTTCCTCCCAAGATCTCCGTCCATGACCGTGTCTTCTCCAGAAATGTAAATCTGAGGCAGTAAACGTGATGTTTATGCGTTGAGGTGGAGACTTACTGGTTAACATAGGTGGGAAATACAGTCCAGAGCTGGTAGTGCACTTTAAACATCTTGCCCTTAACAATAAGGTTATTCTTCCTTCCTCATAAACATCCTCTTATTAAAGTAGAAGGATATGGCATGATGAAATCCATTTTCTGCTCTTTACGTTGCTGAGATTGCTTTCAAATTATCTAAGAGTGAAAATGAATCAATTACTCTCCTTATGCACGTTGGCCCAAATTCTTTGTCTACCTCTCGTGTACTAGGCCAGTGCTGCAAAATTTTGTTTACAAATTTGAACAAGAGAATTCCTGAACAAAACCTTTGAGGCAACACTTTGACTTGTCTTTTTCCACTTAAATAAGTAGATAGAGAAAAGTCCGCACAGCAAATAGTTATCAAAAATCTCCCATTTTCCATGTCACTTAGAGCAGCGATTGAGAATTGATACCGCCGCTATGCATCTGCGAGGGCTGTAGAGTTCCCAGCTTCCCTTTTGGGGGGGAAAACATCCCAAGAACCTGTCTGGACCATGTCAGATGAATCACGTCATGCAAGTGACAGTTTCCTTGCGCTGACTATAAAGGGGTTCCCCAGGACTAACTCAGGTTTAAATATCACCGCTGCAGGTATGTAAGTAGAAGCAAGATGAATCCCACCTGTCAAGTCTCCTTCTCTCTACCAGTTGGGATACAGTGTATTGGGGGGTTTCATTGGCTTAGGAGAAACATCTGGAACAGAAATCCAGGGATTTTAATTTATAGATATCTGCTGGTTTGTTTTTTTTTTTTCTTCACCAGATTTTGCACTGGACTTTGTAATTATGCTGAGAAATCTGTCAGAGTACTTGTGGTTCTCCTTTAAAAGCAGTCAAAATACGTGGTAGGTACATATTTAGAAGAGGTTCAGCATCATCCAGTGGAAACCTGCTTTTTGGGACAGCCTACAGCAGTTCCTTTCCATAGCTCTGAAAATGGAGCTCAAACTGTAGTAATTGCTGTAGTCCCCTCAAACTGCTGGCATCCTACTCGTAGGAGTAAGAGCTGCATCCAAAGTGCAGGCCCAAGGGGACTGAAAAGATTTAAGTGAGGTTATTGCATCATTATGTTGAAATTAGTTTCTCTTGAGTTGTTTATACATTGAAAATAGAGGCCTTGCTGAAATATTTCTGCAGGATACTACTGCTGTGATGTCTACAGATTCCTTCTTGGCAGAGTCTGTAGACGTCAAGACAGAAATGTCCTCTGGTGCATTTGGAGGAATATTTGCCTAGCAGGTTGATACCGTGTGAACATGAGTATGTAAATACACAAATAGTGCCAGACTGATGGATCGGGAAAGAGCAGGATTCCCAGGAGCAATCTCGGATGGACGGTGCTACTGCAAGCTTTCCTGTACTGCCTCGGGAGTGTGGCTTTTGTCCTTCAGTGAAGCTGATGATGGTGAGGGCAGTTCAGTGTCTCTCTGCCATTTAGTTTGGGGCATCTTTACAGACCTAAATCCTACATAAGGGAAGGAAAACTATTTTTTTTTTTTTTGCCACAGTGCTGGGGCTGAGCTGTCCTTTCTAGGAAGAGGGAAGATGGTATTTCATCTTCCAACTGGACAAGAAGCGCTCTTTGCCATTCCCTTGTGGTCTATCAGCAAAGTTTCTTTCCTCCACTGCTTTAAATTGACAGTTATTTTTCCATTGACATGGCTGCCAGGTCCAAGGACTGAGTCAGGTGTTGAAGCACTCGTAGTAAATTGTTAATTCTCGTCTATTGAAATTGCACACCCAGGGAATGCGGGGTGCAATGCCATGACAAGTACCGTCTCTGAGCGCCCGCGATTGTTACGTTGGTGTTGAACCAACTTGTTCTTTTTTGAGGGAATGTTAGTTTGGGGCGGATACGTGCTTGTGCCGATGCCCTGTTAAAAGTGGGTTGAGTTAAATTAACGAACTGGCAGCGAGAACAAGCAAGAAGCCTAAAGGAAGCGGTGCTGCCAAACGCTGGCACACCTGCCAAGGCCAGTACACCGGGGCACAGTTAGGTATGCTCCGAAACGTGTCCAGCACAAGAGGTGACTTGCCCATGAAGGTGACTCAGTGGGTCGTGGGCTGCTGCGCCTTCGCCGTGGAGCGCTCGGATCTGTGGGATGCGAAGTGCTTGACCCTTTTGGAAAAACTAGATCTTGCAATGGCAAAACATGACGCTGGGGACTGGCTAAATCTTCCCCTGCTGTTTGGTTGTGGATGCTCTTCCTCTCATCAGTTCATGCCAGTGATGTGTTGGAGAGGTTGCAAATGCTTCTTATGTCTGTTGAGCTCTCGGGGATCTGCAGAGCAGAGTGTTGCTCAGCTTGCGGATAAAGGCGGCGTTGTGCCTCCCAAGGTTCAGCTCTCACCCTCCTTCCCTGTTTTCCTCTTGCCTCTGCTCCTTCTCCCAAAACGTGATGTTGTCGTTACCCAGGCTGCGCCAGGACCGCGGTTAGAAGTGCTGGAGCTCAGGATGCCCTGCAGCCCCGCTCTCAGGTCGCTGACTTGCCTTGCCTTCCTGCTCGGGCACATTTTTACATGCTGTTGTCCTCATATCGCTGTTCTTTGGCTCTTAAGATACCATTTTACCTGTACGTTCCCATCCCAGGCGAGGCTGGCAGGATCAACATGGTGTGGTGCAGAGCAAAGACTTCGCTGGGATTTCACCGAGATGCCAAGAGTTTCAAACGTGCCATCTAGTGGTGTAAACTAGGAGCGCTCAAAAGACAGGAAGTCCCCTCCCCAAATCCACCCCTTCCCAATACTCGTTATTTCCAAGATGCTCCTTTATTTGGGGCAGAAAATGAATATTTATGGCCCCTGCTACCCTGTCAGTTTTCTGAGTGCTGGGGAACTGAGCTGTTCAAGGATTTTTTAATCAGGAGGAACAGGGGAATTTTTATCCTCTCAGTATAAGGTACATGGTAACTCGAGGTCTGTGCCTTCATACCAAGAAAACAGAATTTGTGCTGGTGTTGCCTCCCCTTTGAGGAACTGACTGCACTTTTCAAGTAAACCTAAGGCTAAAACACCTTTGTTTTGGGGAGTGGGAGGCAGCAGTAACGTGCCTGTCTGTAGCTGTGCAATAATTCATCAACACAGCCCCATCATGAGATGCCCTGCGTTTGCAGATCAGTACCAGGACATATTCCACCTGCAGGACTTCCAGCTGCTTCTCTGCTAAAGAAGGCTGCACCAAAATCACAAAAGGATCCAAAATCTTGCTGAAAACCTACATTAATTGCCAAGATAAGAATAGGCCGTACAATGGGGAGTGTTAAAAGGCAGGAGGTTTATACCACGATTTGGCATGCGTATGCAGTGAATTACAGTCTGAATTAAATCTGTCTTGGGTGTTTGTCTTTACTGTTCTTTCCAGTTCAAGCTCTGGCTCAGAATTGAAGTTGCTCAGGTTGATGTTTATGTGTGCTTGCTGTTCCTAGGATTTTTACCTAGAGGTCATCGTGTCCTTTTCTCTTATTACCAAGAAACTTGCTTGCTATTTGGATTGGATTATGTGATCCGTCTGTTGTAGCTACTAGAGTCAAGTCCGGAGAGCGATTCTGTACGGCCTCGCACGCCCCTCGAGTCATCCTTTTTGTGCCAGGGTCGGAATTCAGCCGTTCCTATCAGCTCCTGCAGCTCCAGGCTTTCTTTGTGCACGCTGCTTGTTTGCAAGCCTGCAAGACGAAATCTAAAAAAACCCTGAAATCGCCAACACTGGAATTACAAACTTAAAATAATACGGAAGATGCCTGTAGAAGGAATAAGAAGAGTTAAACATTGACGAATTGCCAGCAAGCTAAGCGGGGAAGGAAAAAAGTGTGCCAGTATTAAATGCTGGAAGTGTAGCTGTCCTGACTTGAGGTCTTGCTTATACAGCTTAGATAAAATGCAGAAAGAGAGTTAAGAAAAGAAATCGAAACCTAAACTTCCAAATGCCCAGAGAAGTCCTTTTCTCTGCAGGGTCAGGGTCAAGCTGCTCTTGAATATTCTCTCCCTCTGAATCCTTTATGTCTTTGCGAGCGGCGGCGTGATTCAGAAGGAAGGGTGAGAGGTCGCCACTCAGCTCGTCAACGTGTAGTACCAAAATTGCCGCACGCTGCTAGGCTTGCGGGGATGGGAGGAGAAAGCAGAAGGTGAGTCTCCCACTTCCCAGGTAAGAGACTTGGCCACAGGAAGATGCGGAAGGATGAGTAGCATCTCTGACCATCTTCTCCAAAGAAAACTTCAGTGTCGTGCTTTGTGCTGAACCTCGGTGCTGTATTGTGGACCCCGCTGAAAGGTGGGGCTGAGGTCCCTACAAGGTCAGACCAAAACCATTTTAATCTTAAGCAAGAGGTGGTTTAGTTTGCAGGTGATTTAGTCCTTGAACCGCCTCTGCGTGGCAGCACAAAATGGGACATTTCCTTCATTTTTGTTTAGTGGGGTGGGGGTTTTTTGGGTTTTGGTTTTGTTTGGTTTGTTTTTTTTTTTTTAATTTTTATTTTAAAGAGCCTGAAGGAAGATCAGCCTGATGCTACGGTGTACCAATTTGGTGGTTTTATTCCCAGGCTAGCAAGAGCTTGAGTTTTAAGAACTGATCACATACCCAGTTTTTGGTCCTAAAATCTGATTTCGAGTTTGGTGTGGCTCGACAGCATCTGGTGGTCCTGGGAAGCAAAGATCTTGCTGGAGCGGTGTCAGGCCTGTGAGAGGCTGTAGGAGCAAACCTTGGTGTGGGCTGACCCGTGCTGCACCCTCGGAGGGGTTTCTGGAGCGAGCGAGCCATCCCTGCGCGGGGCGAGCCATCCCTGCACGCACGCCTGGGCGTGCTCCCTCCTGCAACAAGGGGCCACGGGAATAAATTAACGCGGAGGTACTGCGGACCACGGTTCAGAAAGCTGTGTTATTTATTAGCCAGAGAGGACCTACCTTGCCAGTGGAGTGATTTGTTCGGAAGAATAAAAATACCAACAAGATAACTTGTAAAAAAACCAGCACTGAGAAAGTTTATGTCATGCATTTGAAAATTGTTGTCTTCTGAGCGGGTGTTGTTTGTTCTTCTGTTGGGTTTTTTAAACCAAAGTTAAATCAGGTTCAGGCAGGGCGTGAAGATACGGCATTCCAGCTACTACATGATTTTTCTTTGAAGGAACGTGATGGCTTTTATACCAAAAAAGCAGATACTTTTTACCTGTCATCTTTCTTTTGGCTGAGTAGGTTTTGATTTTATGGCAGGAAATATTTGGTTGTTTGTACTAGTGGGATGCAGCATTTGACTTTATGACTGCAGTGCGGGTCTTTTATTAGTAAAACTTAATGTGTAACAGGATAATTCCGTTGCACCTACTACTATACTGGCTCGATTTTGTAGAAAATAAGTTTCTACTTCCTTGAAGGCCTTATATAAGCCTTAACTGGGAACGAATCCAGCGTGTTCAATCACAATAAGGGAGCTGCTTCAGAACGAGCTCTTCTTTAGACATAGTCGTAAACAGGTTTATATATAGGACCTGCTATTATACACAAACCTTGCTGAAGAAATGTTTCCTAATAACCGGTGGGTTTAATATATGCCACGGGGACCCTGCCCAAGCCAATTCACGGGCAAACCTGTTGTTGTAATTCCACACAAGGTTTAAAACAGAAGAACATCTCTCAAATCCTTATCTGCTGAAAGGGCTGGGCACTGAATGGCTCTTTGCTGTACAAAAAGCATTTGATAAAAAGGCTCGGAAACTTCGGCTGGCATCCTACGTATGCAAATGCAGGTGCCGTACACGTTATATTTGGATTTCAGGGGTTTTCAGATCCATTTCAAGTCGATGGGTTAGCAGCCTTATTATGGTTTGATCCCTCGCTTTCATCACCCATGCCCAATTATTATACATGAGATCCGTCAGCCCCCTCTCACCGATAGTGCCTGCAGCTGAGCATCAGCACGTTTGGGAACAATAAAGGGCTGTCAGTTGGGAGTTCCTTTCCCTTCCCGATCAGGCAGGACCCAAAATTAATCCTTCACAGAGCTCGCCGATCGGGCTTGTGGCTCGAACAGGTACGCTTCCATCCGAGCAGTCGCGAGGTTTGGGTTTAGGGAGCTTTGTTGCTGGTTTACATTCGGCGTCGTTGGTTGCGTGCTCTCGTAGAGTTTTGGATAGGTACAGGATAAAACGTGGAATGACCCCTCCCTTTGTGACGTGGGGTTTGGGTTTTTGGTTTTTTTTTTTTTTTTTTAAGGACAATTTGCCGTTTTGTTCCTCGCCTCGTTCCTAATGAGCTGAATTGTTAAAATATGTTAATGTAAGGAGACACATGAGAAAGGGTGAAGCAATATACTGACATGTTGAATAATTAGATCATCTTCCGCGCAGGGAAAAAAGTCAAGTCTGAAACAGGAACAAGAAGTGCCGCCCTCCCCCACTGTAGAGGCACCAGGTCTGGCTCTTTCTGCATGCAGAAGCAGGTTAGACAATTAGATCTGTAGCATGAATTAATTTTTGTGAAATTCCTGAAGATTGGAAGTGTCGTGTATCGTGACTGTCTTCTGTTCGTCTGCTGTTTCGGGGGAGAAGTTGGGAGCCTTGTTTGGGAGGGCTGAATCTGTGAGCTGCGTAATTTGTGATGAAACAAAAAAAAAAAAATATGACAGTTGCTGGACTGAATTTGTAAATAATGGCGCGGTTAATCAGGTCTTCTCAGGAAAATCCCTGTGAATTTTGTCCTGAATAGCAGTTAGATGCAGGGAATTCCGTAAAGAGGCACAGGACTTTGTGGCTGCCTTCCTGATAGCGTTTGGCGTTTTGGCAAAGCAGGGCTTCGTATGTCTTAAAAGATTTATTTCTTTGAAATAATAACCGCTTGGTACTCAGTAAGATCCCAGCCCCATGTGAACCTATGCTTGCCGGGACGGCTGTGACAGTACTCAGTCTTTACTTACATGAGTAAGCACTCTCATGTGTTAAGTCTACTTGTTTGATAAACATAACACTTTGCTTTTGTTCTCTTACTTAATCGCTTCCTTCGAAGAGTTAACTTCCTAAGCAGCCACAGATTAGTTCTCTCAGTTGTTTTAATTATTTTTCTTGTCACGCACAGTGAAGGTCTAGTGTTTGTGAAATGTCGTCTTTTTTTTTTTTTTTTTTTTTTTTTTTTTTTTTTGCCCCCCCTTCCATGGCAGCTTCAGTGACGCTGGCACTGAAAGCCCAGCCGAAACGCTCTCTGTCTGCGGTCCTGTCATATTCAATTTTATTTTTTTCAAATCAGGTTCCACCTTTTTGAACGTTAGTGCTACAGAACATAACGCTTTTCCTTCAGGGTTGACGGGGAGCGCTCCAGAATTTTGTATATCCTATAAGGGGGACGCGAGAGACTCTTAGCAGTGGGCTTCCACGTGCTTGCTGCTGAGTAATTTCCTTTTGTATTGCTGACAGGTGACTCAAAGCAGGAGCTAGCAGATGGCTGCATCGTTAGCTGGTGGCCACAGCCTGACGAGATGAGTTTTGGAATTTCCATCAAAGTCAGGATTAGGCTCAGGATGTGCCGGTGGCACAGAGCACCCCAGGGGAGTGTGGAAGAAGAGGAAATCATTCATAGCGACTCATCTTGTGGTTGGGTGAGTCAGGGGTCTGCTGTTGGTGGTCAGAAAGGCACGTGGCTGACTACACCGGCTTTGTGTGCTCTGCAGGATGCAAACTGTCTCTGAACATTAATTCTGCCCTTTTGATTTTTGTCCAGTGAGTTATTTCCAGAAAGGAGTTACTGTATTTTCTGGAATGAGTATTGTGAAATTTTTTTTTTTTTTTTTACAGTGGGCAAGTTTTCAGCTGGTGATTTATCAGCAAAGTATTTTACAGGATCATAGTTAAAAGCTCTTCTTAAAACAAAGCAAAAAAAAAAAATACATCCTGTGCGATAGGAAAAGTAAAAGCATCTCAGTTTCCAAATGATGAAGGAATAACCGAAAGAGCTAGTTCTTGGAATAGTAGCTCCACTGGCACTCATTGGTGATTTCCTGTGCATTTGCTGCAAGAATCACTCTGTGATGTGAGTAGGTGGTACTAAAGGGTTATTACGAAACCAATTTTCAACCAGACGTTTTGAGTCATGGATCGGGAAGAGGGATAGCAGCTTCAGAGCTTTCTCTTTGTTCGAGCAGTGCGCCTGAAATGCACACGCAGGATATTCTGTGCTTGCATGGAACGAGGCAGGCTGGGGATAGGTCTGGTATTACGTGAAGTGCCCTTCTCCGTGCCGCTCCGTCTCGGGGATGGGAAGCGAGGACGTGGGCTGAGGGCTTGGCAGCAGCCTGCAAGGTGCACAAGGAGCAGTTTCCTGACTGTCTTTCAATTGTAAGTATTTTCTCCTGGTTTTTCCCAGACGTGAGAGACAAAATGGAGTTGCGTCAGGATGGATGTCTGCGCCAAAAGGAGGTGGTGGTTTGGAGCTGCTTGGTTCTGTTCTGGAAGCAGATGGGCTGCCACTGGCAGGAGACAGTTGGCTTTTCCATCAGAAAAAAAAAAAAAAAAAAGAGGGGTGTTTAAGGGAATTGGTCTGGCTCCTAAACCGAAGGAATTGTTGACCTACTGACTCAGTTATGAAGCATTAGGGAAGCAGTCTTACTGTGGTTTCTTTTGTTGGTGGCAGATTCAGAAGACGTCTGCGAGCGTTACGGGTATGCCTAGCAAAGGAGAGACGGTTCTAGTACCTGCTGCCTGTGGGATTTATTTTGTGCCAGGAAGGAGCTGAGGTGCTGACTACTGAATTACACCTAAACTTTCTTTCTGATGCTTCTCCCGATAATGCATTGGTAAGTTTATGTACTTCTCATTTTCAGGGCTGAGATGGTATCTTGCTAAATGTAATTGAAAGAAAGCTCTCCAACAGCTTTTTCAACGTGGCAAGGTGTATTAGGTTTTTATTTTTTCACTGGAGCAGCTTTTACAGAAAACCCTAGCTGGCCTGCCGCAGTTTAAGAGTCTGTAAATAATAAGGGGGGAAACTTTGTCGATCAGTTTGACAAAAACAATTGGAAATTGGTGTTCCCTCCCACCTTTAACCTACAAACCTCTGCTGACGTTGGTACTAAGCAAAAGAGGATGGGCCAGCCCTCCAGCTTTGGGATCCTGTCATCCCGGAGTCATGGCTACGCTGTAATTTTCCTGTTACATTTCACTGAATGAACAAGGCTTCGGTCTTCTTGAATGTCACATGAAAATCAGATGTCCATCCCCAGAATGAAATTTAATGATACTTTTCCTAAAATATGCCTGTTATAGAAATGATGTTATTTTTAAGTGGCTCTGTAAATCCCAAGGAAAAAAGATATCAATTAGTGGTTTCTCAAAAAGCCCCATATCATTAACATACTGTTAGCTGGAAGAAATCACGTTGGCTGACGGAGCTGGGTCTGGAAGTCATGCTCCCTGAACCTGCTGTCAACCCTGCCACTGGTTTTGGGAGGGATTTTTTGGAGGGGGGCCTTCTTGGGCAAGTCGTTATTTATTCTTAGTTGCTGATCAAATGAGGATAGTGTTATTTAACTTCTCTTTCAGTGCTTTACCAGCATCTTTTAGGGAGGATGCTGATACGTGATACTGTAGCTCTTGGATTTCCAGAATATTATTTTGAATGCATAGATCATTAGAAGAGCAGGTTGGATGGGGCTCTGAGCCTTATCTAGTTATCTCTGAACCTTATCTAGTTAGCGATGTCCCTGCTCCCTGCAGGGGGGTTGGACTAGATGACCTCTAGGGGTCCCTTCCAACCCAAAACACTCTATGATTCTATGGGGAAAGGAGAAGAGTGATTACTGAATTTATCCTGCTGTGTGACAGGTCCCCTCCAGACACCAGCTGAGGGAATTGCTGGTGCTGTGTCCGAACCACCCACTGCCAAGGGAGGAATTCACTGCTACTGTTGAGCCCTGGGTGGGTGATACCGGGACGCCTCGCGTTCCCAAACCCCCTTGAGTCAGCAGTTGTAGCGAGGCGCTCGCGGATATTTTTTTCCCTCTTTTCCAAAACAGCAACCAAGAGGGCAGTACATCCCTACGGAACCGCAAATAAACCCAGCAGTTTAAAAGAAAAGGAAAAAAAAAAAAGGGTTTAGCATTGTAAGTGCTTCCTTTGGATCTTGGGAGAGGAGCTCAAGCGCGGGGTGACTTTCTAGCGAGCAGTTGTACCGAAAAGCGTGGGAGGCAGGGTCAGGGAAGAGTCACTTGGTTGTTATGTGGGTGTGAAAAGCCTATGAAAAGGAAAGGGCGGAGGAAAATATTTTACTTGAATTAAACAAATAAAGGAGAATGTTATATGAATTAGATATTCAAAGTTAGATTTTTGCCAAGTATTTTTGTGAATTAACTGCATATCTTAAGAAAATCATTTATTTAACCGTAAGCTTATCAAAATGTTCTCAGGAGAGACTTTATTTAAAAAAAAAAAAAGCAACAAAAAACAAAAACCCCATTGTGTTCTTATCATTTCAGATAAAAGGAAAGGAAGCTGTGAATTTTTATAGCCCCTAAATTGTTAACTGTTAAACCTGTATTAAAGCGGTGGATCAAATTTCCTCAGGCTTAACACTGGAGCAGTTTCATTTACTAAGAAATCACAAGTAGGCCCTGTTTGAGGAGGAGGAGTCTTAGATCTTCAACTTGTTGTCATGTATCCATGTGGGACAGGGGAATTGCTGCTCTGGAAAATCACCTGTTTTGGGGAGTGGGCCGTTAGCATTGACGTAGTGCACGGGGATGGTTCATGCCCAAAATAACTGAAAAAAAATCGTATTTTGAATCCTGGGGTTTTTTACATGTATGTTCATAGTATCTCCATTTCCTTGTGGCTTTTAGAAGGTCACCTAACATGATAAAATCTAAAATACGTGGTGCAGAGGTTACATTTTTCCATGCTTCTGGTGATTATCTTGACCAAAAAAAAAAAACCAAGGCGTAGCACATGGCGGCAGGTTTAACAGCACTTTCTGACACAGTATACTGCTTATTATAGAATTATAGAATGGTTTGGGTTGGAAGGGACCCCTAGATGTCACCCAGCCCAACCCCCCTGCAGGGAGCAGGGACACCTTTAACCAGATCAGGTTGCTCACAGCCCCGTCCAACCTGGCCTTGAATGTTTCCATGGATGTTTCCTTGGATGTTATTTATCTTAGTGAAAGACTTGATTTTATAAAACAACAAACAATAAAACAACAAAAGAAACCCCCTTTGTCATAAACAGTAGCTTTTTAAAACACAAGTCATAAATTGCATATAGGGAAAGCACTTGGCACAATCTGAAATGAGACGCAAAAGTGTTGCAGTATGATGTCTTCTACTAAGCCAACACAGTATTTGATGGTTTAGGACTGTGTGGTGTCTTGATAGCGTTTATTTGTGCTGATATCTGAGGGATTCCCCTGTGAAGGTTCACAGACGAGATAGAATTTGTTGGCTTTTTCTTGCTGTTTGTTTTGTAAATTTTTCGAGTGAAGTTCTTTATGGCCCATAGCTATGCAAATGCAGAGTTTGCAGCTTGAAGTTGGCCTGCAAAATGGCGAGCTCAAAATTGGACCTGGAAAAGAGGAACCCTTCCTCTTCCATTGCTCTACGGGAGTGGTAATGCCAACACTTCAAAACAGCAACGTGTGGTATGAATAGACACCACGTTTATCTGTGTGTTTTCAGGGTAGAGTTGTGTGCAGTCATCTCTGGTGACTTAATTCCCTTGCTTTGCTTGTCTGCTGGCAAACTGGGCCACCTCTAGGCAGTACTGCTGTGCCGCGTTGTGACTTGAGGGCTCCACTGGTGCGGTGAATGGAAGCCAGCAGGCGTTCTTGACTTCTAATCAAAGTTAGGGCACCTGAGTTGTATCTTCACGGACCTAAGCGACTACTGAAATTCCCCATATATGACCTGTTATTACAGGCTGCTCTGAGAGAGTGTATGCAGTTTTATTGCCAAAACATGAGGTTGGCAGAAGTGAGTCATAACCGTGAAGATCTCGGCTTTGCTCTTTGATTTACTTTTATCCACCAAAAATAAAAATATGTCCAAGAGTACAGGTAGGTATATGCTGTTCTCCTGTTAGGGCAGAGCTCTCACTGGCTCTTAAGCGTATTTACATAGCTCATAGGATGTATTTTTTAAGCTTTAGTATAAAAGGAGCTGTGTATATACATTTTATCTAATCTTCAGTGCAGTAGGCATGAGCAATTCCTGGAGAAGAGACCGGAATATAGGCCTCTATCCCTTCTCCTGGGAGTCTCTTCCTCATGGAGTCATACTTACCCTCCAGTGCTTTCTCTTTATGGCTTTGTGAATTTTCAATTCCTCTCTGCGCTGGCCCAGCTCCAGCGGGAGGGCAGAAAGCAGCCTCAGCCCTAGGTCTGCTTGAAGTCTGCTGGTTCGAGGACTTTGTAGGAGGTGGGATCTGCAGGGGGGAAAGTGCCCAGCTTCCCAGGTGAGCTCTTAACCATTGGGTTACTATTTAAAGGTGACAATATTCTCTTCCATGGACATGTTTTTGGATTACCGTGATTGTTGCGTGTTGTCTTGCAGCTGATGTTGTTTTAGTGTGACCAGCATGTGCCTAATTAATCGAACTGCTCTGCAGCTTTCACGCACAGTTTCAAGGTTAGCTGCTTCCACGGTCATGGCCGATGGCCATGTGGCCTTGGCGTGAGCCAGCTCAATGTGCTGATCTGGTTGAAACCTAGGTCTCTTAGTCTCCCTTTCTTGTCTTTTGGGAAAATTGGCACTGATCCAACTCATTGCATAGCTGCGTGACTGCTCGTGCTAATGGGGAAGTAGCAGGAACTGGTGGCCAGAAGCAAAGGAGAAGGTGGGACTGTCCCTTTCAGTGACACCTGCATGAAGCTCGGTTCAACCTGTTCAGAAAACTGCACCTTCCCTGTCTATTAATCACGGCGGAGCTCAAGCGAGAGCTAAGTTAACCTTGTTCTCCGAAATAAGCAATCCATTGATTTTTTTTTTTTTTTTTTTTTTTTTTTTTTTTTTTTTTTTTTTTTTTTTTTTAAGTCTTCCTTGTTCTCCTTTGGCATCGGGATTTTAGGTGTCTGGATTTCACTGGAGCATCCAATGTACACTGTGTAGTCAATGTACTCCTTTTGTACTTCCATTTTCTGTTCAGAGCCTAAGTACTCGAGAGGTTAATAACACTGTATGGTGGCAAAGAGGAGCCCATCCCTTACTAAAATTTCTAGTCATCAATGTAAATAAATAGTATGGAAAGAACAGGTATAGAGCCTGATAGGCTCATGGCATTAATCGATTTAGCATTTTTTTTGAACGGCATCGCAAATTGCTCTTCTGCTAGACATTAGGAAAAACTTCTTCACCGAAAGGGTTGTCAGGCTCTGGAATGGGCTGCCCAGGGAGGTGGTCGAGTCCCCATCCCTGGAGGTATTTAAAAGAAGGATAGATGAGGTGCTTAGGGACAGGGTTTAGTGGTGGGATGGCAGGGTTAGGTTAAAGGTTGGACTCGATGATCTCAAAGGTCTTTTCCAAGCGATTCTATGATTCTAACTCTGCTTCGGACTTTTTTCGCCACTTCTGCATTTTGCTCTTAATCTTCCTGATTCTTAAATTTATTGCTATAATCCATTTTTCTCATAGACATGCTTTAAACATAAAAGGTGTGCTCATGCCATACATCCTCTTGCACTTTCTTCTCTCTGCATGTGCGCTTACCTAATAACTTGAAAATAGCAAACAAAGCATGTGATCAGAGAAACAATCTGGTATTTTACCCTAAGGGAGGATTTTCTCAGCGCACAAATCAAGAGTAAATAGTTAAAAATGCTGTATAGTATAGATCCAACCACACTAGCACTTGCATGTACGAGTGAAGTTATTTGCATGCATAAATGTTGACAAAGTCGAACGCTGTATTATCAAATCCGCTGTCAAAAGATGACCCCGGGCATTTTGCAAGAAAGATGATGATTGTCTCTTTAATTACATAAATTCTGTTTTGCCTATTTAGGAGAGCTACCCACAACTCTGTAATTACTGCACACCCTGCCATTCAGATCAGGCTCTCTACTGGCACCATAACGCACAACTTCGAACGAGAGTGGCATGGCATAGCTACAGCATCCAGCTACAAGGACCTCCTTTTAATTGAACACTTTGATTATCACACAATAATCAGACAATTGAGTTGCTACGGAAGTTTGCCAGCCCTCTGCTAAGCGCTCCTATGGAATTACAGAATCATAGATGTTAGAGATGGAAAGCGCATTAGATCATCCAGACCATCCTCTTGCCAGTACATGTTTTCTGCTACTTTTTTTTTTTTTTTTTTTTTTTTTTTTTTTTCCCTGCGGTTTATGGCTAGAGATACTCTTAAGAACTTGGCCTTCCACTTCGATCTTCTGGAGTCTTTTCCACAAAGTTTGATGGCGAGATTTTTCTTTGCCTGCTAGTTGGCCTGAATTTTTCCATTTCTTTGTTTCACCATACTACTTCAAGTCTATGTTCTCATCTTTCAGTACTGCTTCTCTCTGTGGTGTTAACAGCCTGTAAATATGCTCGGAATATTATTACGTGCTCTTGAATATTAGATGTGGAACTTAAGGTTTAAGTGCTGCATGTTCAGTATTTCAGGATTTGGGAAAATTACACTGATTAAAGGTAGGGTTTAAACTGAACTACGAATAGTATAATCCCTCAGGCGCATATTCTATTCCAGTATAAAAGTGGTCTGTTCTGGTGTCACTTGAGAAATTGTTGAAAATTACCTGAAAAGGCCAACTTTACTCAGAAATGAAAATGTTTTTCTATGGGAGAGTTATGCCAGTTAACTTAAGTGATTTTTTTTTTTTTTTTTTTTTTTTTTTTTTTTTTCCCCCCTCTTTTTTTGTTTGTCTCTCACGGTAGGGTTTAAACTGAACTACGAATAGTATAATCCCTCAGGCGCATATTCTATTCCAGTATCAAAGTGGTCTGTTCTGGACTCACTTGAGAAATTGTTGAAAATTACCTGAAAAGGCCAATTTTACTCAGAAATGAAAATGTTTTTCTATGGGAGAGTTATGCCAGTTAACTTAAGTGATTTTTTTTTTTTCCTTTTCTTTTTTTTTTCCCCCTCTCTCTGTTGTGGCATTTCAACGGCAGGGAAGCGATGTGTGCAGGCAAGTCTGCAGCGGGCATTACAGGGAAAATGAAAAAATTAGTTTTCCATTAGTGAATAGTGGAATATTTTCCAATAGTGGAAGTTGTAATGTATTTTGAGGTGTGTGTCGTCGTTGTCCCCCAGCTTTCTATTATCCTCTCTTTTTCTCAAAGCTGCTTCAGTTCATGACTATTGTTTCTTTTTATAGCTTCACTTGTTTTGGTGGCGTTCGGGGGTTGCTTGTTTGTTCTTCAGGGCTTGGTCTTCACTACCAGAAGCCTTGTGCTCCCAAGCAGGGTTATCTCTAAAGTTTTCCCTTGTCTTGACCGCAAAGAGCTAGATCAATATTCCCCCAAAACAAATACTCCGTGGGTATGAGGAGGACAAACGGGCATTGTTTTTGCTGTCACCCCACGAGGGGTAGGCTGGTTGGTGCGAGTTGGCCCATGGCCACGCTGGCCCGAGCCCGTCCCTTCGGAGCTGCCTATGGTCACCATCCAGCACCTTTGCCCCAGGCCTCCTCTGGTTTCTGAAGCATTACTGCAGTTTTTCCTATCAGAGCACCCCAAAGGATGAGAGGGTTGTGTTGGAAGCCTCCAAGTAGAGGTTTTTTGTAGGGTGGAAGCAAGGGCGTGCATTGTGTGCCCGCCGGTGGCACAGCGCGCCTGGAAGCTGGCGAAGGCTGCGCGGTCCCCATCCCCACCATCCATCCACATCATGTTGGAAGAAAGCATTTGACTCATTCAGAAGGGATCCCAAGAGGGGGTTAGCGTTGGTGTGGCGCCAAGAGCGCGACCTCACAGGCCTGGGGAGCTTGGGACCGTAAGCTGTCTTCTTGAAGCCACCGGGAAGCTTGATGCGGGGTAGGGGTGTTGATGAGAGAAGCAAGGACGCGTGTATCATAGGAGGTAAAATTACTGTTAGCGAGTGGATTGAAGGTGTTTGAGGATCAGGTTGTGTAAGTGTACGGGGAGATGAATGAAAAACATGTAAATGGGTGGGTTACTGATTGAGTAAGAGAAAATGTGGGTGGGCGGGTAATTAGACTGGCAAGTGAGAGAGGAGGTAGGAGTGGGTGAGTCGATGGGTAGGTATGTAGCAAAAAAGTTGGAACGGTGTTATGGGGCAACTCTGTGATGCTACCGGAAAGACTGGTAACAGCCACTCCCCTCAAGACGTGCAGAGAGGACCGGGGACCGGGGGGTGTGCAGGTGAGCAGGCAGACCCTCGCGACCTCGGCTGCTTTCCACCGGCCTGCGTCCAGCTCGCGTGGATGGCATGTCATTCACTCTGCCTAAACTTCACTCTGGCTGTGCACGCAGTAAAGAGTAACCTCCACCTTGGTCAGATGGTTGCATTTTGCCAGTGTTCCTGCAGACATATGTAAGACCGTAATCATTATTTGCTGGGGTTTTTGGCTCTAACAAATTAACCAAGAAAGCAAGTGAAGGACAACAGAGACTTTGTCTGGAGCATGGCAGTTTGTAGTGGTTATTCCCAAGAGCTGCAATGACCCAAGAGCTGCAGGTGGAAGGAGTTACCTCCCAAAAGGATACAAAGATGATGGATATGCTGGAATTACAAATGCAGAGCACATCAGCGTAAAGATAAATCTCCTAAAGTTGAAGATCCTTCCATTTTAATGAATGAGACGTGAAGGTAAAGTCATTTTAAGTCATTCTTGAACCTTGACTGACTAGGCTTTCGTTAGGATCTTTCACTACAACTGCTGTAAGGCTGGACATAGTTCACCATGACTAATTTGTAACTGGTTTTAATTTACTATGGCAGAGTTACAACCCTAGCTGTGACCTCTCTCTAGTCGGGTACAGTTGGGCTATTGTTAAAGGTAGTGGCTCTACTATCCTGTTAAGTTACATTAAGTTGTGCACGGTACATTTGCAATATTTATTGTAATAGAACAAGTCCTTTTGAAGCCCAAACAGAGGTGAATGACTACTGCAGGAAGTTACAGGCTTTATCTTAGCTGCTGAAAAGGTGTGTATTTACTAAGGAATAACTAATACGCCGTGTTGCACCGGAAAATCCTACTAGAGACCAGGGCCTGCAGCTCTTTGCAGGCAGTAGCTAAGTAAGGTGAGAGTTTTGCCTTTCTGGACCTACTTTTTGATGAAAACTGCATTGCTTTGTCTGCAGCTGGTTAACAGCAGGATGGAGACCTGGTACAGAGCAGCCTGCTGTGAGGAGCACGTTAACCCCACGCTTGCCGTTGCGTTGCGCATGGGTGGTTTTAGCACCGGTTGCATCAGTTGGATGGTTGCGCCCCCATCATGCTCTGGAAGCAGTTCTGGGAAGGAGATGCCAGCCCAGTGTTACAGCATGTTTTAATAACCAGCTCGGTGGTGTTTGCTCCTTTTTTCATTGCCAGGCAGAAGTTTTTAAAACTGGAAAATCTATTGGGGTATTGGTAATTTTTAAAAGTATCCCTCCCGATGCGTGAAATCTTTCTCGTCTTGAACGTGGTCACCTGTTGCAAACTAAAATTCCTGTAAGGCTTTGAACTGTAGCCAAGCCAGCTCGTACAGTAGTTGGTGTTTATTCCTGAGACAAATCCAGAAATCATTTGCTGTGCTTAGGCAGATGTTTCTTGCCGTTAAAGCAGAGCAAGTCTCTGGCTGATGTTCAAATGCTGTAGTAACTGTGCGAAGTAAGGTGGAGAGGAATGTGTGGGTATGTTTAATACAAGCCTGTTAGGTTGTAGATCTGTCAAAGACCCAAATTTGCATTTCTTACATAAGCAGAAATCCTGGTGGTGTTTACACATGCTTTGTCTGTGCTTTAGGAACTGCAGGAATTGAATGGCTGTGTCAAAAGCACGGCTCTTAGTTGCTGTCTGTGGGATTGCACGGACACTGTTACAATATTTACAGTTGCGATCCTAACTAGAAGTTTGTTTGCTGTACACTTGATATTAAAACTTATCACAGAAATTGAAAGAAACAGTCATAAGATTCTGAGAACACACAGGAACGAAAACCTTGACGTTTCCCTTCTGTTTAATTAATTGTTTGTTTTTATTGGTGACAAGGTTACAAAGCATTTGTAATAAGCATGCTTCATCCTTTGCTATTTTTTCCATATGGGTGTGTGCTTCCTTTTCATTATGTTGTTTTTCTTCCCCCCCCCCCCCCTTTTTTTTTTTTTTTTTTTTTTTAAAGCCCAGCCACTCCTTTCATTTTGAGAATAAGAAATGAGCTTCTTGCTGAACAGAAAAAAAAAAAAAAGTTTCACAAACATTGCAGTTCTGATCCTTCTAATCCCTTATTACCTGTAGGGGCAGGTGCAGGAAGATACTACAGGAGAGGAGCTTTACTAACTTGGATCAAGGCCTGGGATTACGCAATGGAGCAGTGTATTTTAGATGCTACAGAGAAAGTTGAGAACAACGTGGTCGAAAGGTGCGTTGCTCAGAAATAACATCCCTTTGGCTTGGCTTCTTTCACTTCAGTTCTGCCCCGTGGAGTTCTGAGCCCTTCAGCTAGCATTTTAAACGCAAAATTGAAATAGGCTGTGTCAAGTCTATGCATATTACCTTATTTGTTTCCTGCTGTTGTAAAATAGATTTTATTTCTGGAGATGCTATCTTGTAATACACTTGTTGCCCGGACTTTCTCTGTTTGTTTGCTCAAGAGAAAGTGAAGGGAGCCACTCGCTTGATCTCAGTAAAAAGAAAGCAATTAATGCTGTTGGCTGTGTTGACCGTGTAATGCTGAGATAGCGTCTCTAGGAAAACAACCAGACAGCTTAAAGGAGAAGTAAGATTTTTTTTTTTATTTTTTTAGCGTGCCGAACCCATTTGAAATGCTGAAATGGGGGTAGGGCAAGGAGAGTGGTAAAAAATACATCACCCATCCCTTGTGATTCTGTGGTTTTGTCTGAATCTTTTTTTTTTTTTTCCTTTTTCTCCCTATGATCAGCCATGCGTTTCAATTGTGATTGCTGCCCCAAGACTGTAGCTGCGTGCAAGATGTCTCGTTTGCCTAATATTAAAAATATGTGTGTGTAATCACATTTTTGCAGTCCTTCCCAATGGGAAGATAATGTCACACACCTTTGTATTAAGACGCACGGCACTCTTTTTACATATTACTGTGTTTGTGGATGGAGACTCCTGTGCATGGACTTGGCTAGTGTACAGTTCTAGTCTGAAAAAAAAAAAATAATTCAAAGCAGCTTATTATTTATTGCCAGAAATAAGTTTTCATTAGTCAGCTGTCTTGCTTGATCTAGTAGAACCAATCCATTTGTGAGAGAACAATTTTGTCTGCTTAAAAACGTTACGGTTCGTTTACTAGAAGTACTAACCAACTAACACTCAGTAAGGGACCTGAAGACCTTTCTCCGATCGTTTGGGAGATGCCTGAAAGCTTTACGGTCTTGGTCTACAATCGTATGTGCAGACCAAGTCACAGCCATATCACAGGGTGTGAATTCCTGTCAAAAACTGTCTCGAAATGGTACATCCGTTACAAGACACGTCCAAGTAATTGTCGTACTGCCATTTCCATTAGCAAGGTTACATTCTTTGTTGAATAAAGTTAATAAAATTGAGTCCAAGAATGCGATAACTATGGTATGAGATAACCGGTGCTTAATCTTTTCATTCTTCAAATTTCTAACAGAGGTATTGCTGCTTATGCAGTATTACAAAAAAAGGAAGAAAAAGAGCAGATTTATCTGCTAGCATGACTTTGGAGAAGGGACAGGGAATTGCTGGTTCTACAGTGTGTAGGAAAGCGAGCTTCTGAGCTTCTTGTGCGCTTCAGACATATTTGCTTGTACTGCTTCTATTTGCTGATGAATAAGTTTCCATTTTAAATGTATAACCATCCTTTAAAAGACGGGATTTTCAAACTGCTGGGCAGCAGACAGCACCTATGTGCTTAATTCCAGCTGGTGGTGACACCTTCTGGATGCTGAGCACTTGGAGAATTTCACCTGTCATTTGGGTAATGGGTGGAAAGTTGAGTTTTTCCCAGAGCCTGGCACGATCCACGGTCAGCGGTGTAGCAGAACACAGTCCAAATCTGCTGTCTCCCAGGCTTGTTCTCTGAACTGTTATAAAATGTTCTCTTGTCAAACTGCTTTTAAAACACGACGATGCAAATTTGAACACTCTGCAAATTTGACCTGTATTTATATCTGCGTGTTTGGAAGAAGCCCATAAAATTATTTCTGTATTGTTTTCAGTAAATCTCCAGTTTATTATTCTGAGAAAATTTGATGCATCTGCAGTGTGCACGATCTGGCTTTCTGATATGCAGATGCACAGCCTTGCATATCTAGTTAAATCAGTGTAACAACTGCTTTTACAAACTACGTGACAATGTACTCTCCTATCTGAGAACCAGATCAGACTAAAATTGGGACTCGGTCCAAAAAATAAAATAACTGCAATCAATCTACTTACTGTGTCAGCATTCAGATTCGTTTCTGTTCTGTACACTGCAGGGAAAGGAAGTGGAAAATATACGCTAGCATCCAGAAACAGATTCCTGAGTCATGGAGGATGGCCGAGATGGGCGTTGTTAATAGGAGCTGCTTAAAGGTTCCCATTTTTGCAGACTCCGTATAGGGTAATAGATGTCAAAGGCGATGTTCTGAGCCTGCATGACACTAAGGAAGTCGCTACATGACACTACGGATGCCATGTGACTTCCCTGTTTACACACAGCCTGGCTATAAATGTATATGAAACAGTGGTGACAGGATGATGTGCTCGTGTCACAACATCCTCAGTCCTCAGCCTCTAGCGCTGCCCCTTGGTTCCAGCAGGCATTTGTGGAGTTCAGTCCCTCGGAAAAACCACACTTTTAACTGCTGATGCATTCAAACTGGGTTGACCTCTTGCTTAAGACCGTGTGGTTTCCTTCCCTTCCGCCTGCCCCGCTGCTATTCTCGGCTGCTGGCTGGCACCTCTCGTCTGTCCGGTGGGCATCTGCTTCTGGGGGACAGGGCTGGTGGGTAGGTGGGCTTCCTGCTGCTGCACCCCCCTCCTTCGTGGCTCACCCATCCATTCCTGCACACTTGCTGCTTAACCCTCTCATTTCCAGTTCCCTAGACTTACCCGTCTGTGCTAAAATTTGCTTGAGCTCAAGAAAATCGTTCAGCTATGCTCTGGGGTGAGGAGGACCCGTGCGCCCATGCAGTGCTTCTGGGATCACCGTGGGCAGCACTCGGGTGCATCGTGTGTACCATAGGGTCACTTTGGGGTTATAACAGTAAATGTTTTAAAGGTAATCACACTTTAGAAGTGATTTAAGCACTTAAGTTCCTGGGTGAAAGCCAATTGCCAAGGTTTAATCTGCAGCCTAAAGCTCTGCTGGTAAATCTGATCTGGCAATTCTGCCTGCCTATGGGTAGAGACACCAATAGCAAAATCTCTTCCTTGATAAAGAGCAGTGGGACCTGTAATGTCCAGCACAAAAACGTTTTAAAGGGGTTTTAAAATTAGTATTACACTGTAGATGTGCAGCAGAATACATGGGTGGGATTTGGCTCTGATACCGAGACCAGGCAGCGTGATATGTGGGGAGACCTGATTGCGGCCTTTCGGTACTTAAAGGGGGCCTATAGGAAAGATGGGGACAATCTCTTTAGTAGGGCCAGTGGTGACAGGGCAAGGGGTGATGGTTTTAAACTGAAGCAGGGTAGGTGTAGACAGGATCTAAGGAAGAAATTCTTTACACTGAGGGTGGTGAAACACTGGAAGGGGTTGCCCAGAGAGGTGGTGGAGGCCCCATCCCTGGGAACATTCCAGGCCAGGTTGGACGGGGCTGTGAGCAACCTGATCTGGTTCAAGGTGTCCCTGCTCCTGCAGGGGGGTTGGGCTGGGTGACCTCTAGGGGTCCCTTCCAACCCAAAACATTCTATGATTCTGTGAGTATATGTGCACATACATTAATGCAAGTGCATGAGGATAGGATTCAGTCACTTGCACGTTGGTCTCTGGTGCCTTTAAGACCACTTAGGTTACCTGGGACATACCCATGGGGCTGGCAGGTACAACACAAGTTTTATGGGAGTTTTATGTGGGCCAGGCAAGATGCTGTACATCACCTAAAATGACAGGAGGCAAAGGTGCTGTGTTTAGGCGACTAAAGCTTGGCGTAAGCATCCAAGCTCCTGTTGTAGTTGCTGGAGATGCAATTTGTCACTGCAGTCTGGAGAGCGATTCTGCTCGCCCAGCAGCAGGCATTTAGAGTTGGTGGGCTGAAATGCTATCCAGATGCTACTGGATCTCTAGGGATTAGCCCACTGGGGCTTTCTTCCTCTGACGCATAGGGTGAAACAAATAAGAATAGTAAAGAGTTTGAAATATAAACGAGTTCACATTCTTGCAGTGAACATCTCAGAATTTGTAATGGTAAATTGGGATGCAAAGAAGCTTGGTATTTTTATGCAGCTGGGCCCCTGTGCAGAAGAAAATCATTAGACCCAAAGCCAATAACTCCTCCTGACTGTGATTACAGCTTATTGCTTACACTTCCCATATAAGTTTCAGTGTCGTGAGCACATTTATTTACCCATTAAGCATTTTTTTTGTAAATTAGCATTTTGGTTGTGTTTCACCGTGGCTAACTAGTAAGTAGTGAGTTACTCTTTTAGGGAAGCAGGGGACAGTACGTGTTTTGAGCCGAAATACTATAGCACCTAAGAAAATTGGGTTTCTGTTCTTAATTGCTGGTTTCTTTCTGTCTTTTATTGTGTGTTGGTTTAAAAAAAAAAAATAATCAACAAGCCCATTGTGATGCTTTTGATTAGGCTTCAATAAAGATAATAAAAGTATAGTGTCCCTTTGTGAAAGGAGTTTTTAGTTATTGTTAATTGTACTTGTTAGCTTCATTTCTGAAGGGAAACGGAGGTGACCTCATCCTGACAGTTGTCGGTCTCATGCTAGTGTCATTCACCGCCTGGAAAAAAGCTTGGGGTTTTGTTTCTTTTTGCTTTTTTTTTTAATGAGGAGCTATCAGCAGGCCTGACAGGCCCTGCAGCTTTGGAAACGCTGTCCAAACTCTCCTTTGGTAGCGTGGTTGTTTCTGAAATGTTAAGCTACACACCTGGCTTATGTCTGAGGAGCAGGGGACCGGTGGAGTCTCAGACCTGTGATGGTGACCTCTCTGACCACAGCCAGTACCAAACACTTTGGGGAGAGGTGATGGAGTCCTTACAGAGGACAATTACCAGAGATGCGAGGGCTTATTCCTACTCTTTCATGCTAACTTGTCTAATACTCTTGGGTGTTGTCATTATCTCTCCAAAGACTTGATTTCTTAACCCTTCGCGGGTCTTGGCTTTGGTGTATTCTTGCGAGGTCCACGCTTCGTTAGTGCTGTGCATTTAAACAAACGCAGAGAGAGTGTTCCCTCACCCTCGGACCGCAAACCGTGCAGGGCAGCGGTGGCTTCAGGTGTGTTTGGGCAGGTACCAATGTACTGGGACCAGTCGGAATTCAGTTGTGACCATAGTGTAAATGCCTAAATATTTATAGTCTGTTGAGTTCATTGAGCATCTCCCTGTGTCAGGAGAAGGATGAATAGGAGTTCTTTTTTGTCTCTCTTCACTATTCTGTGTTTCTTAAGCTGTTACCTTGTTTAGTCTTACATGAACCTTCTTTAAAATACCCTGAACTTTTCAATTCCGTTTCAATTTATCCAGTGCCATCTGCCACTGTGTCTGCGATGTATTTCAGTCCTGACGAAAATCCTCATTTCTCATCGGTACCTCCGCGCTCCTTCAGAAGGACGATGTGACAAGCTAAGCTGGCAAGTTGTTCCCACCTTTGATGCCAATTATGTAGCAATGTAAAGAGGCAAATTCTGACAACCTGTGTCCTTAGAGGTGTTTGAATACCTAACTCCCAGTGAAATCATGAGCAGCGAGGCTCTTGAACATCCCTGAGGCTCTGGGCTGGGGTCTCTGCTCAACTTCTGCTCAAGCAGTCTCTCACTGACTTTAATCACTCTACTTTTCTGTCTGTCTCAGATGTGTATTTAAAGCTGCTGATTTCTTCCTCGGTATCAAAACCATTGACTTGGAGATAGACAGAGAGGAGGGTGCCAGCAGTTCCCTCTC
>NW_009258662.1:2685467-2696748 GCF_000687185.1 Egretta garzetta
GAGAAGTCTGCGAGGTCAATGAGCTTGGTATGTGTGATGGGTCTCCTCACCGCTTTGCCAAATGCGGTGGGAACCGTAGTCTGGAGCTCCCAGTTTATCTCGTTCCTTTGCTTTCTGCTGCTCATTAAAAGACAGAATTCAAATCTCAGTGGTGTGAGATGGTAGGGCTGTCTGAAAGGGTTTTCATTCTGTGGCTTCCCAGATTTTTGTTCAGGCAAAAGGAGCAGAAGTTTTCCTGAAGTAAGCCACGCTTTCGCAGTAAAAACACTGAACTCGGGTCACCTTACGCCGACTTTATTCAGTCCGTCCTTTGCTATCTGTAACATGAGGATGACAAGTGCACCTTAAAGGATTGTTCTGAAAACTATGGTAGTTTGTAAGCATTGCTGCAGTCTTACCAGAATATACGTCAAATACAAATATTCTCAAATTTGTTCATCTCTCAGGGTTGAGTTCAGTATCGTGTTCTGCTGTGGGGTTTTTTTTCCTTCTGTTTTTAAAAATGTGGGACTGTTCTCACATTTGCTGTGTATGTTCTCCATATCTGAGTTACCATACAAGATACTCTGCGTGCTGACGGTGGGTACAAAAAGATGTTTGTAGGGTTTAGTTTCTGAAAATCGCAGGTATCGTGTTGGGTAGGAAGGTAAGTCTGTATTAGCAATGAGTTCAAGCTTCTCAATCCTGAACAGAAACACAGGAGACTGAGTCTTGTGTCTCATTCTCACAAACTACTGTAGAAATTGTGGCCTTCCCAAGTATTCCTTGAATCATCCAACTGTATGTTACATAGTTTGACTCCCAGATTTCAAAATGGGATCAATGCCCAGAGAGGTGGTGGAGGCCCCATCCCTGGGAACATTCCAGGCCAGGTTGGACGGGGCTCTGAGCAACCTGATCTGGTTAAAGGTGTCCCTGCTCCTGCAGGGGGGTTGGGCTGGGTGACCTCTAGGGGTCCCTTCCAACCCAAAACATTCTATGATTCTATAAGAACCTGTTGCCTGCTGACATCAAAGGCGCTCCAGAAATACAGCTACCTGCTTCTGTTCAGAAGAGGTACGGAGTGATTTCTTAACACGAGCCTGCCCCGAAGCAAGCGTGAAACAAAGCTGTATCCCCCAATTTGGGCTGAACACCATGTTGCCCTACAGAGGACCGTTTTTCAAGCGCAGTAGAAAGGGTAAGCGTGGCTGCTGCAGCAGCAGATGCAAAGCCCTGCTGTGGGAGAGCAGGGTTTGTTCTTGCCTTTCACATCTTTATGGCTTCCCGCGCTGCACCACCCTGCTTTTCGGCTGCGGGCACGGAGGGAGTTTGGCACGAAGACAGGAGACCTACCGAGCACTGCCGGGCAGCGGCAAGCATGGCACAGCTCCTTCTCCTGTGCCAGGCGACCTTCTGATGGCGGACTTTCGGGGGCATACGTTTCACGCGGGCACAGCTAGCTCTTAATTTAAAAAATATAACAAGCTGAAACTACCCTGGGGCAAAAATAAATGACTGCAAGAATACCAGAGGATTGAGCAACATGCTAAAGACATGTTGTTTCCTTTAAGGATTCTGACTATAAATGACGTCACGTAGATAGTTTGGATGTTTGTGAGCACTACAGGGCTTGGAAAGGGAAAGCAAATCGGAAAAACACTGGGAAGCTGAACAATTTGTTTTGTTTTATGACTCCCTGGTAGTTTAATGAGGGAGCTATTACTCATGCACTGTCACTGCACATCTAGAAAATTCCTTTGGGTTTAAAAACTGGCAGGAAAAAGTAGTTTCCTAAAAACCACTGAATTAATGAGATAAAGCCCGTTGCTCAGGAGTCCCGAACAGGAAGGGTCAGAGGCGGAGTTGTGCAGGACTCAACGGTGTTTTGGAAACCTTCTCCGCAGGGTGTTTGAAAGAGCAGGTAGTGCTGGTGGGAATTCAGGGAAGTGATGCAGGAGACGTGCTCAGCATCTCTTTTCTAGGATGCGGCACTATGGATTGGGGGAGAAAAAAGACTGGTTTGATGGGGGCATTGTAGCCAATCCCCTCCATTCCCTTGCATCCAGAAATATCTGGGACTGGGGTATCTCCTAAAGAGATGAGATTTAAAGTTTTTCTTACTCATGGGCAGTGGTACAAGGCAATGTATTGGTAATATTGGCACTTGAAGTGGGGGAGATATACTTAAGGAAAAGAAAAATACTACTTCTTGGGTGGGCTTCATTACACAGATTAAAATTAACTTCCACAGTTTCATAATCTGTATTCCCATGTCTGTCGGACTTCGGACGTTCTGCTTTGTGTCTGCATTATTTTATAGGTCTGTACTTCACAGTTTGCGTATGTACTTCAGTTATTTCAGTTCTTTTAACCTTTCCTTAACCTCTCTTAACCTTTCCTCACCTTAACTGGAAACGTAATAGAATTTTTACGGCCCTTGAAAGCAGGATGAGTGCTGTTTCCGTTTGGTGTTTCAAAGAGTACAGTAAAGAGAGGACTGCCCCAGTCTGGAAGTGCAAGTGAATATATTCCTCACCAACCCCCTGACACAACTACTTTCTCATAGCGTAAGTTACTGTAATTTCTTTTGCAAAAAAGGCAGATAAAGCAGGGGGTTAGGAAGGAAACCAGTAAGGAGTCTAAAAATGTGTGATCTAATGATTAGTAGTAGAATTAACAAGCCACTGTAACAGTTCCACTACAGTTTGTCTTCAACTACAGTACCTCAAACATAAGCGTAGTCATTCCTTGTCTTATTTCAGCTCTGTGCTGTACCCTGAATCGATTCTGTCTTCTCTCTCTGTTACTATCCTTGTAAGCGTTTCCAAAATTCTTTTAATTATTAATTTCCCCCCCCCCCCACTGTAGTTCAATTTTCCATGGAAATACAGAAGTAGAACAGAAGAGGGTTTGTATTTTAAGGTTCAGATCAAAGAGATGCTTAGCTGTGCCCTGTTGTACATGCAGCATACGCTCTCTTTTGAAATACCCAGTACTGAACTGGTTTTGATTTTTTATTATTATTTTATTTTATTTTATTTTTTTTTAAGCACATAGATGTTGGATTTTTGCCCTTGGGTGTGGAACTCACTGCCTGGGCCAGCATTAGGAAATGCTTCCTACATCTGCTGTGAAAAAGTGTTGGATCACAGAGCCGAGCTCAGTTTTCGGCGGAATGGGAATGGGACAGAACGAGACTGAAAAGGCTGGGGAAAACACTTCTGCTATTATGGAGATGGCAGGGGTGTGGACGCGATGTAATTCTCATTATTTCAGAATCAACATAACCAGCGTAGAGGGAGACACCTCAGAGGGACCTCGTTTGTGGTGCATTAGCCCGGGGCTTGGGCATCGGTCATTCTGAGGGTGTTCATACATGGCAGCGAGCGCGGGGAAGCTTGGGTTAGCTCTGATGGAGCCTGTTTGGGTACCAGGAGTAGGCGACCATTGCAGAGGGGCGGCCAGCCTTGCCGGTTGGATCCACACTGCTTCGCTTTTCCAGGGTGGTGTGAAGCTGGAGGCTGAGAAGACGTGAAAAGGGCTTCTGCTTTCTGGGTGAGTGCTTCAGTGGCCAGACTCCAGCAAAGGTAGTGAGCACCAGTGCTCCCATGCAGTCTTGTTCTGGAAAGAGCGCTGGTGGTGGTGTGGATTTTGGTGGGTTTTGGGCTCTTTCAGGGAACTTGCATGGTGTTGAGGCTGCTTCTTGCCTAAATGGATTACAGCTGAGTCTAGGTGAGAAGCAGGTTCCCTCTCTCCAAGAGGGACGCCTTTGATGATGAACAGCAGGTAACAGTAGGCTCTCATATGGCGTGTGTTGATGCCCAAGCGGCTACTGAGCAGAGAGTTTCATCACTCCAGACTCCAGGCACCTAAATTCTGCCAAAACTTAGGCAAAACAAAGACAAGCCATGTGGCTGACATCTGCAGCTTCCCAGTCTCGTGGCAAGGGGCACTCATCGGGCATCCGTCTGCAGAGACAGCAGCGTCCTGCTGCTCCGTGCTGCGTCACCCACTGAGCAGAAAGGCTGGGCTCCCCGAAGCTCCAGTCGTCTGTGTTTTGCGCCGATACAAGAAAAATTTTTTTGACTTGTTATTGATAGAAATCTAACTTAATTTTCCGGTTAATGAGGGCTTAATAGTAGTCTGTTAACGTCATCACGGTTCAGCTGATTTCCCTTCTTGGCTAAGCGTGTGTCCTTTGCTTTTTTTTTTTTTCCTCTCCGTGCCAAAAGGAAGCAGCTAAAAGAGTCAGCGTTGCTGAGGGGCAGAGCGTATCTAGGAGGGTGCTGCTCCCATTTAGCGCTGGTGCCCGTGCAGTTCTGCGCGTGCTGCCCAACACCACCGTCCCACACCTGCTCAGAGCTCTTCTCCTGGCTCCTGCTTTACCCGTGGACTTCGGCATGCAGATGTATGTATGTACTGCCTTCAAACGACCACCGGGTTTTACATTTTTAAAAACTCTTCTTTTTTTTCTTAAGCCTTATTTTGTCAGGACCCTTGCAGCTGGCGTTACATAGCGCACACACCTACCCAGTTATCACTTCGACCATTTCATCATCTTCAGCTTCATAGTTGCTACAGTAGACAGTTGTGTGGATAACCTTGAATGAGTTTCCTTGGCAGGTATTAAAACCACAAGGAAATCCAAAGTAGCTCCATGAAAAAGGCATTTCTTGATGAAACTATTTGCAGGAGACTGAAATGGGGAATACAAAATGAAAACCCAGATCAGCAGGAGGAAAATGGCTGTGGGGACACCAGCGTGGGTTCCTGCACCCATCATCATGGACCTGTTTTAACCACGAAGCAGCTAATGCAGAGAGGTCAGCCCTGCTGAGCAGGGAACGGACCCTGCTGGCAGATGCTTACTGCTATTTATGTTGTGCATTATCACAGCGAGCTTTGCATCTCTGTTGCGATTTTGATTTCTGACTTTAGGTTCCCCATTTCTCATCGTGTCTAATAAATTAAATTGAATTTGCAAAATATTACAAAGTGACATTAGGATGCGCCTGTTAACAGAGTAGAATAAATTAATTGCACGCCGTGAACTAACTGAACTCCTTCACTAATTGATGGATTAATTTAATCATGTCTGCTACAAATAGGAGAACTGGAACACTGGTGGAATAAAGAGCTAACTCTCCTCTTCACTAAGTCATTAGGGTTTCTTCAGGTTTAGTTTTCCTTAGTCTAGTAATGGCTGCATATTTAGAAGGGGGAAGTTACACCAGTCATTTGCAAGTTGGGGTTCTCCTCTGTGATTCTGTCCTACACCACTTCCAGGCTGACATCTGCCTCTTGGATTCATTTGAAACTTTGACGTTTCCAGCTGCTTTTTCCTAGCCAAATATTAGCACTAGTTCTTCATCCTTACCTTTTTTCACTGATTAAACATTCAATACCATTAATCATGTTGTCCAGCTCAAAATTCCATCCTGACGGGATGTCTATAATTCTGGGGGGTTTTGTGATCTTTGTTAATCATATTCTTAATGTACACAACGACATTCTCTCCATGCACAATCTGCATCTTCTCTCTTCCAGATTTCCTCTGCAAACATCTATTTGACTACTGCCTCTGTGCAGTCAAGTTCCAGGTCTGCACCTCCGTCCATTGTTTTATTTCTCTCCTGAGATGTTTGCCTGACTTGCGCCCATGTGAACTGAGAGCAATCAGCTGCAGCTCACTACAGTTTCAACAGAAGGGAGCTTTTTCCCATGCCAACCCTCTGTAAATGCCATAAAAATACCTTTTTATTTAAGCCTCTATTTTAAAGCTATACCTTCCTGTGATGCCTAGAGTACATAGGCCATCGGGCTCTTAATCTGCCTTTATATCAGCTTTTACTGTCTCACTATTCTTTATGCTTCTTTTTTTTTAATGTCTCTTCATTCTTCCTAACCTCAGGCAGTAAACTAGAAACCAAACTCCTTTTGTTCTGTTTTATATGAAGCTCCCAGACCGGTGCTTGGTCCATGACAGGGACTCTGCCCTGCGACAGCAGCTTTCCAGTGCCTCCCTTGGAAATCACTGGGAAGGTGAATACCTGCATAGCTTCAAGATCTACACAAACTGAGGTCCTTGGGTCCCAAAGAAAATCAGACTAGAAACAGAACTTCAGCCTTCCTTGCTTTAATGCTCAAATTATGAGATACCGACCTCATTTAGAATGATAGAATGGTTTGGGTTGGAAGGGACCCCTAGAGGTCACCCAGTCCAACCCCCCTGCAGGAACAGGGACACCTTTAACCAGGTCAGGTTGCTCACAGCCCCATCCAACCTGGTCTTGAATGTTCCCAGGGATGGGGCCTCCACCACCTCCCTGGGCAACCCCTGCCAGGGTTTCTCTGGGCCCCCTTTAGGTACTGAAAGGCCGCAATCAGCTCTGCCCGCAGCCTTCTCTTCTCCAGGCTGAACACCCCCAACTCTCCCAGCCTGGCCTCACAGCAGAGGGGCTCCAGCCCTCGGATCATTTTAGTAGCCCTCCTCTGGCCCCGCTCCAACAGGTCCATGTCCTTCTTGTGCTGAGGGCTCCAGAGCTGGACGCAGGGCTCCAGGGGAGGTCTCACCGAGCAGAGTAAAGGGGCAGAATTTACCGCTTCGAAAGATGGAGCCAATTACAGGGAGGAGACTGAAAAGATCACAAGTAAGCTGCAGCAAAATGCATATGTGTATGTTAGGTTTTTCTGATAGATAGGGACGTTATTTTTCTAATGTGACTAAAGTTGCTCAATAGCTGTAGGAGATAAAAGCAAAAACTACTCCGCAAAACAAAATTCTTTTCAAAATCCGACAGCCACTTTTCCCCATCTCTTGCTTGGCTGTGTTTAATATGTGGAGCATCATGTTGTGGTCCGCTAATTAGCTCTATAATTTTCATGGCGTATGCCAGCATCAGTGTTTATTATTGAAGCACAATGTCTGTTTTTATCCTGATGATGCGTTTTGTCCTGTAACAGTAGTCAAATGCACGAACTGAGTAGTAAAAGGGCTTCAGGAGTTAAGGATCAGTAAATACTCAAAGCTGTGTGTGGTCGGGTGGATGTAATCAATTCCAGTGCTGCCAGATGCTGGCTGGTTGATCCAGATGACAGAGAAGCATCCTTCTTCGGCATGCAGTGAAGATCCCTCATCTCTTCCAGTCTCTAGCACGACTTACAGGCCATTAAGCAATCCCTAAAACCTTTAGGTAAATCTGTCATCCCTCTTTCTTCAAAGCCAGAAGAAACAAAGCTCTTTAATTAGGTTGGCATAGCCTGGCCTAACCGAAAAGATGCAGAAATGGGGAGGGGAACGTGTAACCGCCGAGTGGTTGTGTTTCTTCTGCTGGTCGAGGAGATGGGCAGTTCCTGGAGGGTCCGCGCTGTCCGTGGCTCTGGGATGCTGCAGTGATGGGAAGTGTTGGCTGGCTGTGTTCCTGTTTCATTCTGTAAGAAAATGAGGTAATCCGAAGTGGAACCAAACTGGTTAAAAGGGTACCGTAGCCATGTGACCTTTTTCTGCTTTTATAAGGGGAAGCTAAAGTAGAAATGCAAACACTGATTTAAATAAACCATTTTCTAAATTCCAGGTGCTGATCTCATGAGAGCGCCTTGCATATGCCAAAAGAAGAACGTGTTGTTTGGGGGAAAACCTATTTATAAATACATACAAACTGAAAGGTAAATAATTTCTGTTTCCAGTAAATGGATAGAATATGCTCTCTGCATTGGTTATGTTTCCTGCTGTGACGTATGTAGCGTAAATATATCTGGTATATATTGTGTTTGCCAGTGTGCAGGAAGCGGATATCTTTAAAAATTCAATTTCTGGTTCTTTGCTTCTTCAGCATAACAAAGAAGGGTTGAAAGGTGGCTTGTTTTGCTCTGAAAATATTTCTGGCTTGGGTTTGGGGTTTTTTTGCGGTGTCATACGTGATGGGAGGAGTAAAGAATATTTGTCTTCAGCTAAAAGATCCTCTGCAGTCTGTTTGTCAGGCGTGGGAATTCAGCTGGGATTAAAAACAATCACACTTGGAGCGGTCTGATTGAATTTCCTATCCCTCCTAATTGCTATCAGTTTTTTTCCGTGTGATGACACTAATTTCACTTCCTCTTCAGTAATCGTGGAATCTTTCAAAGTAGTCAGAATTTGAGTTTGTAGGGTTCTTTTCCTGCTATAATACAGAAAAATAAATGTTTTTGTGCGTGTTTATTTTTATTTTTAAAAGCTACGTAAGAGCAATTCTTTCCAGGTCACCTTTTACCCTTGAACAGCCAAACTAGCACCATCATTTACATAGCGATGTAAAGGAATCCAGTGCTGAAGGTAAGCAGAGGGGCAGAGGAGAGCTACAAGCGCCTGGTTTTAAGAGCTCACTTCGTAGTGCCATAAGTGGATGCGATACAATGCGCGGCACAAGAATATAAACGGTAGGTGTAGTTTTTGAGTGCTTCATGACAGGGGCATTTCTGTTCAGCGCTGGGATTAGCACTTCTATTGAAACTTACATAACAGCTACGTTGCCAGGGTGGTTTCTAAAAATGATGCTCATCGCTTTCCAGATTCCGAAAGCTTTAAGACAGAAGAAATATTTTAAACTGAAGATTATTATTTTTTTTTTTTCCCCCCTGATGATCATCGTATTTTCTCCCAGATCCCAATGAGATACTTCTGCATACGTAAGACAGCAGTGGGGATGGAAGAAAAAAGTTCTTATAACGTAAAGACACGGGCAAGAAGCAGTGAGTTTTGTTGTGGGTAACTTTGGTAACATTGCCTTTGTTGATATATCTTAGAATCCCAGCATGGCAGGAGTTGGAAGGGACTTCTGGAGATCACCCAGTCCAACCCCCCCCCGCTAGAGCAGGGTCACCCAGAGCGGGGTGCACAGGACATCATCCAGGTGGGCTTTGAGTATCTCCAGAGAAGGAGACTCCACCACCCTCCTGGGCAGCCTTGTTCCAGTGCTCTGTCACCTAGGGAACAACAGGGAATTGTGTTGTTCATTATGGTTGTCCCATCTGATTTCTAAAGTACAACATCTGCCACTTCTGTCCAGCAAATCATGATGCCTGTGGGGTAAACCCCCCCTATATTCCTGTCTCTGTTGCCCCAAAGATTGCTGTTCGACAGAAGAGCAGTCAGCTGCTATGGTGATGGCACAAGATGGGAACATGGACAGAAATAGAGTGGTGAGGCTGAAGCCAGACTATTCCTGCTTCCTTACCATTTCAGTAGCCCTTCTGAAGATGGTGGTGACTGATGTCAAGGGGTTAACGAGTTATTTCGCTGTTTTCTGACTCAAATTCCTGCAAACAAGGCAAAATAATACTCAGGCAAAAAGGAGAGCGAGATACTAAAATTGATCGTGTTTGTACAGGACTGCATATAATTCCCTGCAGTACAGCTTGTGCCCGTTGTGCTTGAATTTGGATGCAGAGAAATCTCCCTCCTCCCATACAAATTGAAGTCAGTTTTCAGTAATGCATAATTCATACATACCAAAGCTTTTGTCACAAAAACATTGCACTGTTTTTCCCTTAGCTCAATAAGCCTGCTTTTGTATTTTTAGGATTTCTGTTCCCTAATAATCTCCCAAATCAGCCTGAAGAGATTTCAAAACAGAATTCAGAGTAAATCTGAGACAACTTTGAGAATATTGCTCTACGTAGTAAGTGATTCTCTGGCACCTGCTATTTACAGATCCTTCCTCCACAAAGAATTACTTCCCCATGGCATGGGGGCACACCACTGCCATGGAGTCAGTGTGTGGGTGGACTGGAGCTCAGGGTAGGCTATCAGGAGGTTTGTAGAACCAATTTAGATACCTCTTACAAGGAGCATCCACGTGCATGCTGCTGTATGAAACAGAGACGGCGATTTCTTTTGATGAATTTTGAAGCTCCTCCAGTCAAAAATGACCCCTTCCATAGGGAACATGATTCGTTTATTCTAGCGATGGGGGTTAGCAGTAAACCTTGATGGCCTGAGACCTTATTGCCCTCTACAGCTGCCTGACAGGAGGCTGTAGCGAGGTGGGGGTCGGTCTCTTCTCCCTGGTAATGGACGATAGGATGAGGGGGAATGGCCTCAAGTTGCACCAGGGGAGGTTTAGGTTGGACATCAGGAAAAAAAATTTCAGTGAAAGAGTTGTCAGGCATTGGAATGGGCTGCCCAGGGAAGTGGTTGAGTCCCCATCCCTGGGGGTATTTAAAAGCCAGGCAGACGAGGTGCTTAGGGACAGGGTTTAGTGGTAGGATGGCAGGGTTAGAGTAACAGTTGGACTTGATGACATTAAAGGTCTTTTCCAACCTAAACGATTCTATGACTCTATGATTCTAAGTACACCCACGTAAGGTCAGGTTTTGAGGAGCAGTAACTTGTCTAAAAGCCCATGTAAGAGGCTGGAGGAAGAGCAGAATGATTATGAAGCTGCATTTCAATTTATCTTTTTGAAGAACAACACAGAGGGGGGACTAATTCGAACAGCTTCTCATATTTTTATTTTTCCAGATTCTGAGGGCAGATCTGAATAACGAATTACTTCAAAAATACACACCGAAAATTGTACATGGCGGAAGGTGTTTTTTCTGAGGTATAGCACATCTGTGTCCCTCCTCCTGTCAGCTGATAACTGCAGATACCTTGCAGCATCAGCCATCAGACCTTTCTGTAGGAAGCTTTGAGAAGCTTCTGAAATCAAAAAGATGAATGTATTGTACATACGTACCAGGTAGGGATGTTTCAGTAGTGGAAAATACCGGTTTTTATTTGAGGGCTGTTTGCTTGTTCCAGGGGAATGCTCACCAGATCACTTACTTGGTAGCTCTCTTCAGTACAGCTAACCAGAGCACAGGAAGGAAGGAGAGGGATGTGAAATACTGACCATTACTGTCAAAATTCTCTGTACTGATGACAGGATCAGTATAGGGAATTTCGACCTTAGTGGTCTATTATGTCATTAATTTCCTCCCCCAAATGCTTTGTCTTCTTACATGTCTATGTCAAGCCAGTGCAGACCGTCCGGTCATACTAAATTCCAGCTGCAGAGGCTTTGATTGTTTCTTGCACATTGCCAATTTTAAGATAACAAAATTGTTAAGCAAGAAAAATATAAGTTGAAAAACTTAGGCAGCAGGCCAGTGGGGAAAGCTGGACCTTGTATAAAAAAAACTCGTAAAACTTGAGTAAGAACCTCAGTTTGGTGTATTGATTTTCTTGTTAAAGTTCAAGAACCGTGTTTCATTTCAGGCTGAAACTCATCTGAACTCCTCGTGACCAGCTGAGCAAGGGAGATGGGATTTGATGCTATCC
>NW_009258662.1:2696760-2704602 GCF_000687185.1 Egretta garzetta
CTTTCCCTAGTGCCACCTTAATAAGTTTCTGCCTACCCCCAGCCATTCATTTCCAGCTCAGCAGCAATGCAGTGCCGTCTCCGTCCTGACCCTGTGGAAAACCAGATGACTAAAAATATCTTAAGTCAAGAAAAGAAACTTTTTTTTTTTTTTCTTTGAATTAGAATCACTTGAGTGAAATTGTTTATAGCATGGCCCACGGACAGCTGTATGGGTACAGCTGAAGGTGACATGAACTGCAGCATCAGAGGCAGCAGTGAGCGCTGGAGGGTGTCCCAATGTTTGTGTGATCTTGCCATCAACAAAAATCTCCTCTGGGACCACACCGTGGGTGGAAGGAGCTTCACTAGCCACAGTATTATTTACTGAACTGCTGCTTCTCATTTTATTATATTTTATTAAGAAAGATTAACATCATCTTGCTTGGGCAGGTTTTTTTCTTGAGGAGATAAACCATCTCTGTGAGAAGTCAATCAGCTTTGTGGACAGCCATGAATGTCAATAAAATCTTGGCAAACACAGTAGGTATTTATTCAGCCTTGCAAATTAAAAACATTTTTCCTGCTTGTTTAGTGAGGGGAACAAAAAAAGACAAATTACATAGTGGATGAGCTCTCTTGATAGTTGGAATTCATTAAGCTGGTGGTGAAAACGTTGGGGGATTGATGGTGCAGAAAAATAAAAGATGAAGCAGCTTTTCCCCAATAGTTGTGGTTTAAGTTCAAGTTGAAAATGACCGGAAAAAAAAAAAAAATCCTTTAAAGACATCTGTAACTGACTTCACAGTCTCAATTTCTATCTTGGTAGGCAGTTCTTCCTCACTGCAGTTAGTATTAATTGGGTTTTCAGCTGACAGACAACTCCTTAATGGTTCCTCGATCTTCATCATGCCATAGGGTATCTGCAGCAGCTCATAAATGAGATACATGGCCAAGCGTTAAGTAGGAAGTTCGCGCAATCGCTTCCTATGCTATAGCTGTTCTGCGAACACAGGCTTTCTGCAGAGTTGTCAAGCTGTCATCTTGCCTTGGCTCCACGTTTTATTAAAAAAAAAAAAAAGAAAAGAATTTAAAAAGTTACAGTAAGTTGAGCGGTTTGTCAGACATAACGTACTCGCGGGCTATTGTCTGCAAATTACAGGCTGACTCGGTCTTTCAGCCTGTCATAAATGGATCGTAAAGCTGTCATAAGTAAAGCTCTAACAGAATCCATTTACACAGCTCCTGTTATGGCAGCACACGGAAAGGAAACAATAAGACTTATTTTTTTACGAATTTCCTGTACAGGATCAATAGTCCAGTTGGAAGCCTTTCCAAGTCACTCCAGTAGATGTTCTCTCCAATTATCCCTGGATTTGTGTGATAAAGAGCCCACAACTGTCACTTGCAGTCAAAGTTGGGATCACAGATCATGTAGTATTTGGAGCACTTAACGGCAGGAATTCATCGCTGGAAGAGAGGGGGTTGCCTGATCGGTGTTTGAATGCAGCTAAACCACCTGTAAGCTGAACCGTGAGAATTATTTAACAGCAAAACAAAGGCATCCTAAATGCTAATCTTGCGGTGGTTTGATCGCAGACAAAACTTCACTTGTGGAAGTAATCCTGTTGATGTATAGAATCATAGAATCACTTTGGTTGGAAAAGACCTTTGAGATCATCAAGTCCAACCTTTAACCGAACCCTGCTATCCCACCACTAAACCATGTCAAATAAAAATCACATGAATTCTGAAGTATTTAAGGTCGGGGCTTAAGTCACTGACATGTCATCCCCATATTTTCTCTGGAAGGCGACAGAACTGTGTTTGTAACTACAGAAACAAAAATGTGTAATCGGAAACTCTTCCATCTAAAATCTTTATCGAAGTCTATGATTCCTGGGTTTGCCTTTCTGACTTCCCAAGCTCTTGCTTTTCTGCTAAGTAGATACATGGATGTAAAGACGTTATTTCCTCTGTTCCTCTTCTTCTTCTCCAGTTGAATGACAAAATTGCTCTCAGCTTTTCTCATCATTAAATCTAGGAAGGACAGAACAGTCCAAGACCTGAAAATGTTTTAAAACTTACAGGACCTAATTAGAAGGAGGCACCTCGGAGAAGTACAATAGCTCTCTATCTGCCATTCATTTGTTTTTCCAATTTAGAAATGACAGTTTACAGCCCTAATGCGAGAGTGTTTCTCATTATCTGCCTTCTAGAAACACGCAGAGTTATTACAAGTTTTGAAAGATAATTTCTCCAAAAGTGCAAATGATATTAAATGGAAGGATTTGCTCACTGGATAGTCAGATGGAGATGCTGTGGTCTGCCGGCTAGCGGTAAAGACAGAGCCACGCAACTGGACCTCGGCTTCAAATCCCACGTGCGTCACGACTGCAGCTGTACAGGAAAAGATGTTATAGCGTGATTTAGCCTTGCCTTGTCCAGGGAAGATAACGGCCACAAAGTGTCATTGCTTTCCCTGCTTCACAGATGGATCTCAGGTTTCTTGGACTTCCTCATGAAGATTTTCTTGGAGAGGAGTGTGTTAGCTGTGCTGTTGACAGATATCCTCGTGGGAACTGTCCACACTAATTTGAGATTGCTCTTTTCTATCTTCAGCCATCCAGAAGTTAGGTTTCTAGTCTAAGCTAGTTGTTTTTGTTGTCATCATAAATGAAGGGGGAGATGCATCTCTGGAGGTGATGAAACCTTAGAAACAGATGTCATTAGATAGGATTTTTTACACGGTTTCCTTCCCCCTGAAGAGAAGGAGTTTGAGGATATTTGGCTGTCCTCAGGAGACCACAGATGGGTCCATCTTGGGTGATGGTTGTAATCAACTAAAATCAGCTTTCGCAGGAGTCGCCGAGGTACAGCACACACTGGCTGTATTAAACTGCAGGAGGGAAAATGTAAGATGCTTCGCTCTTCTTAAATGCCCTACAGGAAGGCAAAGTTTTGGGATTTTGCATGGCTTGAGGACACGGTTTGGTCCTGCCCACACTTTAAAGCTGCTGTATTTTAACCATGCTAAAGCATTAAGAGTTTCTTGTGCCCACATGGAAGATTCCCAGACAGCTGCGTGCTCGGGGCAGAGCCCCGGGAGCTGGGCACGAGCACAGCTCCGTCCTGCTGCTCCTGGCCCAGCTCCTTCCTGACTGCTCTGCTCCGCACAGACACTTTTTGGACAGAAAAGCTGCATAATAAATCCAACGCTGATGTGGCCTGGCATAGTTATAGCTCTTCCAGTAACTGAAGCAACTGCCCGCTTTCAGAGGCCCAGCCCACTCCCTTTGGTGGTTTTCCTTCAAACAACGTTGTTTTACGCCCGCACGGGGCACGCCGTCTCCTTGTGCCTGCCCTCTGCCCCGCCATCGAAACACACTGTGCCCGTGCTGCCGCTTCGGGTAATTTGTTCCTTGCTGAGAGGCTGTGCTGTACCTATCGAGTACTTCCCAGAATGTGTCACCGTGAGCGTGCCTGAGCCTTGTAGTCTGTGCAAACACTCAAACTTGCCTGACATTATTTTCAGATGCGCTTCGGATACGTTTGTTCTGCCAGCTGAGACGAGAAGTTGCAGACAGGTTATTTAAAAAAAAAAAAAAAAAAATTACATCTGTTTGAAGGGAATAAATTGTCTAGAACGCACTTCAGTAGCAGACTTCCAGGAAAAAACCCTGTGTCAGACTTCTAAGAAGTAGTGCTGGGACCAGGTGGTAAGTGCCAGCTCTGAATAGTCCGTAATTAATGCAATCCTTAATGTTAGGTTTGGGCACACACCTTTCCTCGTGCTGCAAATACCACCTCAGCGGGAGCAAGCGGGCAGGTGGGCTGGTTTTCAGATTTCCCGCATGACCTTTTAAATGAATATTCAACATTTGGGCATTAATATGTAGCTTCTGTCACACGCTGGTACTTCTGCTACCGCTGTTAAAAATAAGCTATGTTAACATCTTGCAGGAGACCTTTCACACGATGCTTTGCTGTCACTAGAGGGAGTTTGCAGCAGCGTTTCCCGTACGGATTTGTTCGGCGGTGTGGGCAGACCTCAGCAGACACAACGTGTTAATAGAAGATGGTAACAGAAGTAGGATGAAGGTCCTTCTTTCCTGCTTAAACCCTTGTTACGTGTTTTCCAAGCTTGACTAACAAAATTCTTCAGAGTGACACTGCTGTAAGCAAGCCTCTTTCTGCTGGTAGCACTATCATAGAAAACAAATGAACATTTGGTGACTCAAACCAAAATTAAAATCAAGGGTAAGAGTAAGAAAAAAAGCGTCGACTCTTTAAATAGGAAAAATAAAGATAAAATCCCAATGTGGATGGGTATTCTGCTGTGGCGTTTCCAATTTGTTGTTACAGGAATATCATCCCAGCTAGAAACAAGCTCCCTCAGGAAGCTGGTTTCATATGGTGGTTTAGATTTAACTATTCATTGTCTAGCACCATTTGAAATCAGTGTTCTTGGAGGAAGAATGCCTGCCTTCATCAGTGAAACGGCTCCTCGGAAACCTCAGTGGAAAAGAAGAGAAGGTCACAGTCTTCCTTGCGTGCTTCTGCTGTTACAGTTGGCTCCACCACCAAACGAAGTCCCTCGGTGGGCTGGGACTGCAGAGTTTGTGGACCAGATGACCCTTGGGAGAGCAGTGCGATGTGTGTTTTCAAAGGCAGAACCTCTGCTGTAATACTGCTGGGCAACAGCATGTTTACAGTATCTGTAGGTGGTGAACCAGAACTTTGGAGACAGAGAAGGGCTTGCGAGACATAATCCATGCAAAAAAGCGTAATGCAGCATTGCAACGCAATATTGAAGACGTTGGCGTTAAGGCACCAACGACTAACTCTAGTAGAAACAACTAGTTTGTACAACCTGGTGAAGAATAAGGAAAAGGAATTTCATTTGCTCCACTTCTTTTTCAACTTGAAGCCTGTTTCAGCCTTAGGTAAAGGCGTTTTTGTTAGTTCTTAGTTGCCCTTGTGCATGTATCATGCAAAGCACGCAACAGAATTTAAAGCAGATAATTTAAAATGTAAGCACCGGGAGTTCTAGATGCTGTTTGCATCCCTGCTGTGCGTTTGCTTTTTCGCTGTGGCGTGTTTGGCAGATCTGAATATGCTCATTTATTTTGTGTGACTTAACTTCCCAGTATTCCGGATGCAAGTTGGTAGCCCGATGTGCTAGTCGTAGTTAATGGAAATGGCCAGCACCAGCGTCTGTGAGAACTGGGCCGTGCCTGGTAGGTCACATCGGCCGAGGCTACTGAAATTTGGTCAACATGAAGTGCTCAAAGATTGGCTTTACCATATTAAAAGATGCGTGTAGCTAATGATGGATTTTGACCGTTTTCACCTTTTAAATCATTGTCTTCTCACAGGTATTTTAATAATATCCATAATGTTTTTAGTGAATAACGCCACACAAGTAATTCATTAACACTTACCAAGTGTTTGGAAATCCTCCAATGTAAAATACTGTCCAGCACTTAACTCTTCATCCTTGCAGATCTCAGTAACCCCTTTAGAGGATGACTGATTTCTTTTGGTGTTCAGAGTCAATAATATTTTCTAGCACCATTTGAAATCGGTTATAGTGATTGGGGAATTGCTCCTTGCGGATTCTATACAAGAGGCTCCAAAGAGAATGTTTAATGGTGTTATCTAGGACTGAAAAAAGGAAAGTTATTTACTGTTATTTTAGTGGATGGAATTGCTGAATCCAGAAATTCTACACGCTTAAACTCCGATGTTGTTAGGTGCTTCCACATGGCTGGAGATCCTTCAGAGGAGAAAATGCAGTCTCTGGTAGGTAGAGTGTGTAAAGTATGTAACATGAGGTCTTGATTTAGGCCATTTGTGTAAAGACCATACTCACAAGAGTTTGAAAAGCCATACAATGCTGAGGGTAGGGATAAAGGGAGATGGTTTTCCCAGTGAGAATAATCAGTGTGGGCTTAAGGTAGAAGAAAAAAACCAACAAACCCTGTTGGCTTAATGATCTGGCCATGAGGCATGAGGAAATAAAAAGGCAGCAGCAGGAAGCCTCCTAAATCTCCAGCCAACCATATTCCAAACATGCTGAAAGCAAGATCTTGTGAAAGGTTTCATTGCCAGCCTGAGAGCTTTTTGCCTTTTCCTCTCTTACACTGTTAACAGCGTAAGCCACAAAACCCCGGACTTGTCTTCCCGAGGACGTTGCAATATCTACGAAGTTTTCTCTGAAAATTCAGCTCTTCAGAGAAACACCACCAGCCGGAGACGGAGCGTCGAGGTGCGGGTTGTGTCCCCAGTTGCAGCAGGATCTCATTAGCCGTGAAGGTAATTTCTGAAAACCATCCTTCAACCAGCTTGTCATACCTCATCCGGCTTTTGGGGAGCTAATAACGCAAACCAGCCTGTGGCAAGGCATCCCTGTGGCAGGCGGTATTTCCCTAGAGGTATACGCTGCATTTCCCCACTATTCTGTATGGGGAGGCTTCAAAAAATAGCTAGACTGCAAACAGCTGGAGCAGCTTTTGAGTACTCGGAGGCATTTCGAAGGCTGTGGCTGGCTGTTGGCAGTAAATTTATCTTTCCCCCTCCTCTGCCTTCCCATCAGTATGTGTTCCCGTTGCTTTTATTTCTGTTTAAGGAGGGATCAGATAATCACAAACCAAAAGAGACTTCATGTGAAAAGTACGTGGCCTCTTCCTAGTCTCTCGCTTCCATCCATTTGTGAAATCCCCTCTCATGATTTGTCTTTTTTAGATTAAACTCTCAGAAGTGGCTAGGACTGTGTTTAGTACAAAAGACTTTAGGTTAGCCCTTAAGTCAATACAAAAATGATTAAATACTGAAAATGCAGAGTGGCTAAGCAGCGTACTTCTCTTCGCAATACGATGCAGAGAGCTGAGACCTGCCCACGTACATATTTTAGGGGGTTTGACAGATAGATGTTCTTGTCGAGGCTAAAAGCTATACGGAATGAAGTATTGCATTCTGGAAATGGGGCTTACAGGTAATGGGCGTGTTTTAGTACATCCACTGCTTAAGCAGCTCCCGTACAGGCCGTTGGCGTCAATGATTGCTTGTGCGCAGTCCTTGAACGAGCAGATCGATCGATTTGGAGTTCGGCTTCTTCTCTGCCTGTTGAGGTGGGCTCTACATCTCCAGGCTGCTTTACAGTTAAAGGAAACCTCTTAGCACAAAAACCGCTCCTAAGGTGAGAATCGATTCCAAAGTAATGCAAAGTGATCACCCAAAAACAGCTGAAGGAGACTTATTAAAGTTCTAATTATTTCTACTGGAAGGTAAGGGGTTTTTAAGCTGGAGGGATTTTCTCTGGTTACGCCATGTTGGGCTTTCTAAGCTGTCGTCCTTTTCTCCGTGTGCGCTGTACAGTGAGAAAAACAGAGCTGCCACATGCTTGGGTCTCGTGAAAGGGTTTTCAGGCACGAGTACTATTGCGAGTGTGCCCAGGCTCTTGCAGGAGCGTGGCCTGTTCCTTGCTGGGTCTCCTGCAGCAACAGGGAAAGAAATCCTAGAATCACAGAATTGTTTCGGTTGGAAAAGACCTTTAAGATCATCAAGCCCAACCGTTCCCCTAACCCTGCCATCCCACCACTAAACCCTGTCCCTAAGCACCTCATCTATCCTTCTTTTAAACCCCCCCAGGGATGGGGACTCGACCCCCTCCCTGGGCAGCCCATTCCAGAGCCTGACAGCCCTTTCCAGGCTGTGGCAGAAGTGAGCTGGGGGGATCAGCCAGACCTCCAGTATCTCATCCTTGAAGCTCTGCCACTTGCACGAAACCACCTTCCCTGCTCTGCAAAGGCCAAGCAGAAGGTTTCAAGATGAGGATAAAAGTGGCTTGTGGGGTTGGCGG
>NW_009258662.1:2704638-2709753 GCF_000687185.1 Egretta garzetta
GGTCCCTGCCCTGCTCCTGCTGGCCACACCGCTCCTGATACAAGCCAGGATGCCGCTGGCCCTCTTGGCCACCTGGGCACCCTGCTGGCTCGTGTTGAGTTGACCATTGACCACCGCCCCCACGTCCTTTTCCACTGGGCATCTTTCCAGCCTCTCTTCCCCATGCTTGTAGTGTTGTGTGGGGTTGTGGTGACCCCAGTGCAGGACCCGGCCCTTGGCCTTGTTGAACCTTACCCAATTGGCCTGGGCCCATGGATCCAGCCTGGCCAGGTCCCTCTGCAGAGCTGTCCCCCCCTTCCAGCAGATCCATACTCCCGTCTGATTTGATGCCATCTGCAAACTGGCTTATCCCCTTATCCAGGTCATTAATAGAAATATTAAAAAGAACTGGCCCCATCACTGAGTCCTGGGGGACACCACTTGTGACTGGCTGCCAACTGGCTTTAACTCCATTGACCACAACTCTGGGCTTGGTCATCCAGCCAGTTCTTGACCCAGCAAAGAGTGTGCCTGTCTAAGGATGAAAGAACGAAAGGAGGTGGGAAAGATGGAAGACAAATGCTTCATGAAGACAGAAACATTGTACGGTAAAATAGACATATGTATGAGGAAGAGAGAAGCATGTGTAATGGGTTTCTTTTTTTTTTTTGATCCTATTTTCTCTCAGCTCTTGGCCTTTTTAAAAAGTGAAGCTGCTAGCAGACAGTTTTCCCTGTCACGTAGCCAGATTTAGATGCAAAACGGCGCTTACGAAGATTGCACCAGTCTCAAAACGCTGATCAGGTACCGCAATACGCAACGTAACCTATTTGTTTGCAAGTCTGCTCCCTCCTACCATTTGATACCCTGCAGCAATTGCCAAATGTAACGTGCAAGGAGACGGCTTCGTGGTCAGCAAAGTTGGCCTAGTTGCAGGTGTTCTGGAACGGTGTTAAAATGAAATAAACACTTGGACTAAGCCAAAAATAGGGCTGGAAGTCAAGTGCTGCTCTTCCCCCAGGCTCTCACTTCTGGACTAACACAACAGGCGCTGGATGGTGGGCTGAGAGGGAGGGAAGGATGATCTGTATTGGGAAATGTTTAATGCAAAAATATTTCGGAAATGCCTTGCACCGTCCCCTTTTCCTATTAATGAGGCCTTAAGCCAATTTGTTTTACTACACTGCTCCAAAATGTCAATTGTCACATTAATTTGTTTGAAACTTTTGTGATACTGCGTCATCATCTCAAAAATTTTTGGCTTCTACATAAGGGCGGTGAAGTCTATGATGTATTAGGAATCCAGGGGGCAAATACCCTGATCAGGTTGAACAGGAGCTTAGGATGCTGGTGGTGAACTGCTTTGCTTCCACGGCAAATAAATTGAGCGTCAGAACCATGCGGCGGCTTAATCCTTACATTAATTGATGAAACATGCAGGCATGAAACACTTGTAAAAGAGTGGAACGGGAAAGAAGATGAAATTGTGATACTCTACAAGGCGCTTCCTCATTTCTTCAAGCCAGTTTGAGACGGGGTAGCCAAAAATAACCTGCTTGTGAGGGAGCTGCTGTGTCCTCGGCACACATTCCCAGTGCTGTAATGGACAGCAGAGGTACAAGTAGAATAAATCCGGGGAGCGTGGGTTTTACTGCAGGCTGGCTGAGTCCAGCTGGGACCTTTGCTAAGTACGAAACAGCAGAGGCTTATGTTGGCAGAGCTTTGCTATGCTGTAAAACAGACTATTAAAGCTCACAGCAATTTAAAGATGCCAGGAGAGCGAATTCTTACTCGTTTGGGTAATCTTAACAAAAATAGTCTTGATAATTTCTAGCTGTCTTCGGCAAATCAGATCCAGTGAGGACAGTGAAGCAAACTTCAGCGAAGCGACCTTACTGCCGCTACCTGCATACATGAGGGGTTTCCACTTCGCACATGGCACTCGGCTGTACTCTGCAGAGAGCTGTCCTCTCCTCTGACAGCGGTTCATCAAAACTGGTGGCTTCTGTTCTCCGACAGTGCCCATCAGATGAATCGTAGAACCATAGAATCGTAGGTTGGAAGGGACCTCAAGGATCATCTGGTCCAACCTTTCTAGGCAAGAGCACAGTCTAGACAAGATGGCCCAGCACCCTGTCCAGCTGAGTCTTGAAAGTGTCCAGCGTGGCAGAGTCAACCTCTTCCCCGGGGAGATTATTCCAGTGGTTGACTGTTTGCATTGTGAAAAATTTCCCTCTCACGTACAATGTGAATCTCCCCAAGAGCAACTTGTGTCCATTACCCCTCATCTTTTCCATGTGACTCCTTGTGAAATGGGAGTCTCCATCTTCTTTGTAGCTACCCCTTAGGTACTGATACATGGTGGTGAGATCCCCTCTGAGCCGCCTTTTCTCAAGGCTGAACAAACCCAGCTCTCTCAGCCCATCCTCATACATCAGGCTTCCCAGGCCTTGGATCATCTTGGTGGCCCTTCTCTGGACCCCTTCCAGCCTGTCCACAGCTTTTTTGCATAGCGGGGACCAGAACTGTACACGGGATTCCAGGTGTGGCCTGACAAGTGCTGAGTAGAGCAGGATAATGACTTCTTTATCTCTTCTGGTGATGCCCTTGTCGATGCAACCCAGCACCCATTGATCTTCTTGGCCGCAGCAGCACACTGCTCACTCCTATGGAGCTTCCTGCCCACCAGGAGCCCCAGGTCCCTTCCCACAGAGCTGCTCTCCAGCCGGGTGGATCCCAGGCTGTGCTGCAGTTGCATCTCCCCTTGAAGCTGCAGAGCTTTTGGGTTCCAGGCATGAAAGCTGGAACAGCTATGTGCTCTCACCTCTGCCACTGAGCAGGCAAGAGGGTGTTCTCTGTGTTCATACCAGCCAGTAGAGTGGTTACAGACCTTTGCTCAGAAGCTCCTTGAAATTAGAGGCAAAAAATCTTTTCCCTGTGTCTTTCTCACCCTTCTCCTCTTGCTTCCCTACAACAGTCTTATGATGAGACGTGTGGCTGCCTGTTCTGCTACCCGGATTGCTGGGTCTTCGAGTCATGTTAAGTGCATCTCCTATCTGTGCTGCCTTCTCAGCATCGTGGTCTGTCTCTTCCCAAGGTCTCCTCTCTGGAGAACCTGCTGTGGCAGTAGGTGACTTGGCTTCAGACCTGGGGGGTCCATAAAACCAGTTTTTCCTTGCATCAGTGAAAATTTTTTTTTAATGGTCCCTTACCATAGAAAGGAGAGGTGAGCCTTGGAACCACAAGGATCTGAGTTCCAATATTTCAGTGCTGGCAAATCTTCATGCTATCTGCAGAGGAGAGATTTTCTTGGGCTCTGCTTTCCAAAGCAATTAGCGTGTCAAGCCCTACACGTCCCTGGCTGGATGCCTGTCCGTAAAGCCTGGCGCTTGCACTGCTTTGAAGCAGCAGAGCCTGGGATGAAGCGGTTGGGAAGGGGCACCCAAGCACGGTCCGGAGGAGCCAGCTACAGTGCACTTTTCCAAGCAATGCACGGCCATGCAGAGCACGGACATCACCAGGGAACGCAAAGCATTTAGTTTGACTTTCTTCAGATACCCTTAATTTCTGTGCTACCGTAACACACTGCGTGTGGGGGCGTTAATGTGAAACCCCGTAGGATTTAGTTACAATTAATGGTGTTACTTGGAAGATACTCAAATGCCACTGTGCGGGGTAAAACCCTCAAGCAGATGGGCAGTTGTAAAAGCCCTAAGCACAGGTGAGTTAGCCAATCTTTTAGTAGCCTCTGGAGGACCACAAAGTGATTTTCACAACTAGATTTTGCCGCTATTTAATCTTCGGTCTCGCCTGTCCTTACTGTGCAGCAAATCGGGAGAAGAATGGCTTGACAGTCTCCCAAATCATTGTTCGTTACTAGAAATAGCTTGGGCTGATGGGATTGCCTGCTGAAAGGTGCCAAAATCCTTATAGACCAGAACCTACTCAAAATCGCATCTGGGAGAACTTCAATTTTTCAGGAAATTTGTGGAAATGATCACAGATTCCCAGGCTTTCAAATAAGCTGTCATGTAAAGACTCGCTGTTACGTTTCCAGTGCGAGAACTGAAATCACTACTGAAGCGTTTATGGAGGAAGGAGAAGTTGCCTTCGGTGCAATTAAATCTGCAGATTTCACTGTGCAAATCAAAATTCCAGTCGGAAAACTTTTGAGTGAAACGATGGTGTTAAAAACCCGCTTTTTAGTTGAGATTAGCCTGGAAATTTTAAGATGCTCATGAATAATTTATAAACTCAGCCTTCCCACGGATGAGCGGCCGTACTGGAGCGTGGCTACATTTGTCACCTTACAGAGGGGTTTTCTGCCAATCGTGGAATTTTTGCTGTGTTCTTGTTCATAATGGAGTTGCTGCTTAGCTTTTGATTTCCCAAACGTAAGCAGGTCTGAGGAAGCAGATCATTAAAGACGCTTGGAAAGGGTGAGTGAAAAAACCTAAGAACTTGTGTTCTGTGTTCTGAGCAAAGGGTATAAATCACCGGTGCCAGAATTAGGCTGCCAGCCTGGACATGGCATGAGGAGGAATAGTCAGATGATCAATTTTTAAAACCGTGGCAAATCAGAAAGAGTGGAGGGAAGAATCCAAGCGGTTTGAGAACCTGTCCTGTGCCATTTTAAATTTTAATACTCTGTTTTAGCACCATTTCAATATCCAAATCAAATCCGCTTTTCAGTGTGCTGTTTGGCTCCGCAGTCTCAAGACGTGGGACCAGTTGACTTCACTGGCTGATGCTCATGCGTTAGCAAGGGCTGGGAATGCCTAAATTCACGCAAAGGGGGTTTGAATAGGAGTAATTCTTAAAAAAATTTAAAAAAAGGCATGTTTTCATTTGGTACCAAATCCACAAAGCTGTTTTCTAAACTAAGTTTGGGTTTGCAGTGTCCTTCGAGCCTTCAAACGTCATTTCAATAACCCATCGCTGTATCTGGGGAGGAGATCCAGGGGATCCCTTTGGGGTGCAGGGGTGGGTAGGGAGGGTGGCAGTGCCTATCCTTGGGTGAGGGTCAACAAGGCCAAGGGCCGGGTCCTGCCCTGGGGTCACAACAACCCCAGGCAATGCTACAGGCGTGGGGCAGAGGGGCTGGAAAGCTGCCTGGCGGAAAAGGACCTGGGGGGT
>NW_009258662.1:2710110-2735779 GCF_000687185.1 Egretta garzetta
GTCGAGTCCCCAGCCCTGGGGGGATTTAACAGCCGGGCAGACGAGGTGCTTAGGGCCAGGGTTTAGGGGTAGGATGGCAGGGGTAGGGGAACGGTTGGGCTTGATGATCTTAAAGGTCTTTTCCAACCTAAACAATTCTGTGATTCTAGGATTCTATGCAAGTGCTAGGACCAGGGGACAGCTGGGGGATCACTGTACCCCCAGTGAGGTGCTCCTTGGCTTCCCTTTCTCTTCCCGAGCCAGCCCACCAGATGTGAGATGCCGCCTTTGGCCCGGCAAGCAGCAGGAGCTGCGTGGTTTGCTTTGACGGGAGAGGCCGTGGGTGGAGAGAAGCTGGCAGGGATCCCAGAAGCCGTTGGGAAGAGTCTGCTCGCGGGGGAGAGTTAACTTGCCACCCACTTGGGATGAAATCATGGAATGGGCAAATTCGAGTAAAGGCTGGTGAGGTGAAGAAGGTGTTAGGTCTAAAAAAAGGGGGATGAGAGAGGAAAGACGCTGGACCGGAGAGGAGGAGGCTGGTGGGCTCGAGGAGGAGCTGGTTTTCACAGGCGTGCACTGTGCTTGTGACAGATAGGGAGCTGGTGTAAAGGGAAGGATTTGTCATGGGAAGGTTTGCTTTTAACATGGTAGGAAAACAGAACTTTGATACGCGACAAAGCCCGCCTGGACGATGTCCTGTGCAACCTGCTCTAGGTGAACCTGCTTTAGCAGGAGGGTTGGACTGGATGATCTCCCGAGGTCCCTTCCAACCCTTGCCATTCTGTGATTCTGTGATTCTGTGTGACCCAGTTGATGGGAATTTATTAATATGTGTCTGAATGAAGGGATGATTGCTCCCAGACCGGCTGCTGCTTTCCCAATCTAACCAAGCTGGGACCAAGGAAGATGCGTTCCTGGAGCAAGGAGAGTGGGAGAAGAGGTGTCCTCTGGAGCTGGCTTTGTTAAAAACAGTGTTTTTAAGGGCTGCTGACAAAGAGAGTTTGCGTTGCCACTTTTCTTCCCAAAGAAGGGTGTTACCTTGCTGTTACCGGCTGGATGGGCACGTTGTCTCCACCAGAGGACACTGGTCCTTACCCTACAAACCAACAAGGGAAAACTCCACCGTGGCTTCTCGTTGCACTCTGCTCGGAGACTAAACATCACCCAGTGTGAACTCTTAGGATTTTTTTTTTTCCCCTACTATTACCTAATTTATGATAAAATACGCCACTCATGAGAGCAGCTGGTTAATCCCAGTGAGAAGACCTCCAGTGTCAACGTCTTCCACCTGGATTTCTTCCCAAGCCTTCTCATTGCAGTTCATCCCACGTCATTTCTGGAGAGCTTGGGCAGGCCGGGCGCCAGCTGAAAGCACGGATGTGATCCCCGGAGTGCCTCAGCGTGAGGTTTTGTCCAGTGCGCCTGCGGAGGACAGCCCGAATAATCTGCTGGTGGGGTTTGTTAGATCCTTTTTGCTCTCAGAAACACAGTTGAGGGCATCACCATCATGGCCTGGCTTTGAGGAACGGGCTTCTCGCCGCTCCTCTGTCTGCTCCCACAAGCGACAAACAATGCACAAATACTCCTTCCCCTCCATCGGCTCCAGTGGGTGCAAAGTTGTGATCATTTGAGGAGAGATACAGCCAAAAAAAAAAAAAAAAAAAGTAAAAACATTCCCCTAGCTCATTTTCTTTTCCCAGAAAACCAGATGGATGAATCATTATAACAGCAGCTATGACAAGGGACCAGACAACAGACTGAGCCCGAAGCCCAGCCCAGTCGAGGATGAAAAACTGCCCAAGGATTTACCAGTCCTCCCTCCCACATGAGTTTAAAGAGCAAGGCACCACAAACGGGGCACGCCGCTCTCATCTGGATTTTAACCTCCCCCTTACATCCCAGCCCAGCTGCTGCAGAAACCGCCATACAACAAATGGAATAGCGCACCCGCGGGGAGGTCCACGTGCCTCGGCGGTGCGGTCAGTGATGACCACCAAGACCTGAAGCTCCTCGTCCCGGAGAAAACGGCCTCGCTGCTCTGCCTGTGAAGCCAGGTTTTCCCCCGCTAGGAGAGTTCTTCGCAAGGTAACAGCGACGCGCTCCGAACGCAGCAAGAGCGGCGCTGTGCGTAAAATGCTTCAGGTCAAGGGAGGGGATTGTGCCCCTCTGCTCTGCTCTGGTGAGACCTCACCTGGAGCCCTGTGTCCAGCTCTGGAGCCCTCAGCACAAGAAGGACATGGAAGTGTTGGAGCGGGGCCAGAGGAGGGCTACTAAAATGATCCGAGGGCTGGAGCCCCTCTGCTCTGAGGCCAGGCTGGGAGAGTTGGGGGTGTTCAGCCTGGAGAAGAGAAGGCTGCGGGCAGAGCTGAGTGCGGCCGGTCAGGGCTTAAAGGGGGCCCAGAAGAAAGGGGGGGACAAGCTTTTTAGTAGGAACAGCTGTGTCAGCACAAGGGGTAATGGTTTTAAACTAAAACAGGGTAGGTTTAGACTGGATATAAGGAAGAAATTCATTACAATGATGGTAGTTAAATACTGGAATCTGTTGCCCAGAGAGGTGGTGAAGGCCCCATCCCTGGGAACATTCCAGGCCAGGTTGGACGGCGCTCTGAGCAGCCTGATCTAGCTAGCGGTGTCCCTGCTCCTGCAGGGGGGTTGGACTGGATGACCTCTAGGGGTCCCTTCCAACCCAAACCATTCTATGATTCTATGATCCTATGAAAATAACATCACAAGTGGCAAGGTTGAAAAGGCATTTAAGAGTTGGGAGGTGCCTTGTCCTCAGGCTGCCTCTGTGGGAGCACATGCTGTGGTACAGTCCTTAATTACACGACAGGAGGGTATTTTTTGCCGCAGGACACTGCGTGCGCGCGATGGTGGTACTCAGTGAACAGCCATATAGCAGGGTTATTTCCACCCCCCCCCCCCCCCATGCTCATCTCTGCAGCACCCAAGTGCTTTGGCCCAAGTGATTGCTGTGATTTTTTTTTTATTTTCCTTCAGGTGAAGCTCTATTGTCGTTGCCCCTTTACAAACAAGGAACCGGAGCACGGCGAAATGAAGGTCAAAGACTCTATTAATTTTACGTGCCCAATTGGAAATCACGCAAGATATTCAGGACTCTCTGTTCAAAGCACGGATTCCTCTCATGCCTTTCTGTGTTCTTCTTTGTTTATTGCCCTCTCCCAACTTCTGCCGGTTGGGCGCTCTAATTACGATTCTTAAATTCAAACACTGCTCTTCGGTTTCAAGTGTTTTGATCGCTGGCTGAAAAGCTACAGCTGAACTCCGCTCCGAGCAATAAAGCGTTCCCTTTTTCTGCAAGGTAAACAAGGAGTCAGGGAAGGTCAGCGCAGGTAAAAAGCCACAGGTCTGGGAGGAAATAACAGGACATCATTAAAGCCCAAGTACACGTGAGGGATGTGGAGATCTCTTCACGTCTCCTACCCTCCGTGACTTCCAGGGACCCCATCACGGAGCAAGGACAGCACAAAGAAGCTGCATCCCTCATAGAAAAAAACTGATTTTTACCTCCACAATGGGCTCAGCACTCGGAGTTTGGGTCGGTCGGTGCTTCGGCAGAGGGGGCTGCGGAAGAATTGCGTGTAGAGCAGGAGGGAGTGACAGGACGGCGGGGGGCAGCAGGGGCCAGCGGTGCTGCCAGCTCTACCGAGTGCCTATTTATTGCGTTGGGATTAGCTTGTACTTGTGGGACTCGGTTCAGTGCCAGGAAAACCCTGAGGGTGAGGCTGCAGTGCTCCTCGTGGGATGTCACCAAGCCCCTGGAGCCCTTGGGGACCAGTGCTGCTGAACACGCTGTGCTGCCGGCCGTACCCATCCACACAAGGACATGGCGTGGCCTGCGGTCCCTCCAAGCAGGAGCTCCCAGCACATCCACCTTCTATTTCTGCCCACAGAGTCCTCTCTCTCCAGGCAGGCTTTGGGTGACCGTGTCCTGTGTCCCACATCTGGAAATAACCCTCTAGCCTCAGGACCTTGCGTTTGGCTTTGCCAGAAGAAAGCAACGAGGTGGTGATGCCCCAGGCTGGCACCGGGGAGGATTTGTTCGGCTGCATTAGCCGGTGGCTTGGGAACATGCAAAGGTCGTATCCCAAGCGTGGGCCAGGAGCAGAGGAGATGAACACAGCACCAGTGAGCTGAGACCTTGGAAAGCCCCTGGGGTGTGGGTTTGAGTAGGAGGGAGCTGAGAGGGACTCGGGGGCAGGAGGGATGGTGAGTCGCCACCGAGCAATGCCTGGATGGCTCCGAAGGGGACCTTGCACACATCTGTCCTGGCTTTTCCTGCTGCCGCAGGGGATTCCTGTGCTCCTCCCTGCTGCTTCCTTCACTTCTGGAGCTCTGTGTCGCTGTTGCTGTTAGAAACATCATGGTTCTGTAAGCAGAAACGCAGGAGAGCGCTGGTCTGCAGAGGCAACACGAAAGCAGCTTGAGGACACTCAGAAGCAGGAAACCCAGTTATTTTTAATCAAACTCGTATAGAAATGTTGGGTCAAAGGGACATCTCAGATCCAGCCTCCTGATCAGAGTAGGACCATAGCCAGGCTGTCGGCTATGACTTGGTCTAGCCAAGTTCTAAAACCCCCAAGGGTGGAGGGTGCAGCAGCTCCAGGGGTCTCTGCCTCAGGGCAGCACCACCTTGCAGCGAGAGCCTTTCCTACATCCAACCTGAGCCTCCCCAGCCCCCATTTGCAGCTGATGCCTTTTCTTAAGTCTGGCACGATTGAGTTTGGCTGGGTCTCTGCAACCACCTTTTGTGTATTTGTAGCCAGCTCTTGGCTCACCCACCAGCCTCCTCAGGACTGCGCAGGACTTTCCCCTCGCTATTTGCACCCCTTGGTCAAAACAGAAGCACAAAAACCCGCCACAGCAGCTTCCCTCCTTCCAAACCCTGCTCTGCTCTCCCAAAACCAGGACAGCAGCCAGAGCATCCATGGGCACAGCTGAGAGGGGTGAGTCCCCACCGCAGGCATCTCCTGTGGGGCTCCTGTGGCAACCCGTCACAAGTGGGGTCCCCCAAGGATCAAAATTGGGTCCAATGTTATTCAATATCTTCATAAGTGATCTGGATAATGGGATCACGCATATCCTGATGAACTTCACAGATGACACCAAATTGAGTGGGGAGGCAGACACTCCGGAAGGGAGAGCCACCCTGCAGGAAGAGCTGGATAGGCTGGAAGAGTGGGCTAACAAGAACCTTACGAAGTTCAACACGGACAAGCGTAAGGACTTGCACCTGGGGAAAACACAGTCCAGGAGTGCAGCACAGCCTGGGATCCACCCGGCTGGAGAGCAGCTCTGTGGGAAGGGACCTGGGGCTCCTGGTGGGCAGGAAGCTCCATAGGAGTGAGCAGTGTGCTGCTGCGGCCAAGGTCAATGGGTGCTGGGTTGCATCAACAAGGGCATCACCAGCAGAGATAAAGAAGTCATTATCCCACTCTGCTCAGCGCTTGTCAGGCCACACCTGGAATACTGTGTACAGTTCTGGTCCCCGCTATACGAAAAAGATGTGGACAGGCTGGGGGGGGTCCAGAGAAGGGGAACCAAGATGAGGAAAGGAATGGGAAGCCTGTCATGTGAGGACAGGTTGAAAGACCTGTACCTAAGGGGTAGCTATAAGGAAGATGGAGACTCCCTTTTTACAAGGACTCACACGGAGATGTGGTTGACTCTGCAACACTGGACACTTTTCAAGACTCAGCTGGACAGGGTGCTGGTCCATCTTGTCTAGACTGTGCTCTTGCCCAGCAAGGTTGGACCAGATGATCTTTGAAGTCCCTTCCAACCTGGTATTCCATGATTCTGTGACTCAGCCCCGTCTCTCCTGCCCTAGTGGCTTTCTGCACCCATGGAGGAGCCCAGGCAGCAGCATCCACTGCTCTCCAGACCAGATGCCTCCAGACCACTGATTTGGGGTGAGATGAAGCCTGGGAGCGTGCAGCTGTAGCCCAGGTGCCCTGGTAGACCCAGCTGCATCCAGGAGAGCGCATCCAGAGCATCACATCCTGCCCTCAGAGCTGGGCTTGGGGGGTGGCTCCAGGGCTGGGCCAGGGGAAGGAGTGGGGAACACCACACATGTTGTGATGGTTTCTAGAAACCATCCTACATCCCAGTTCATTCACACACGCTTTCGCAGGGGTCCTTCTGATCCGGGCGGTCTCCAGCCCTGGTTCAACCCACTGACACGTTTGTGGCCAAGCGGTGACAGACCACGAGTAACTTCCCACCGTGACACCACACGTAGCATAAAATCCCCAGTATTGCCCTGACCTTTCTTTTTTTGACCCGGTTTGGCACAACCTGAGTAAGACCTGTGAAGCGTCAGGATGAAAAACGAGCATGAAGCTGTAAATCGGCAGCAACAACTTCACAGTCATCGCCATCGACACCAGGGGAGAAGAGTTGTCTGGAAGGAGAGGTAACGGGGACTTCACCGGCGGTCCTTCCTCTGACCCCTTCCTCCATGCTTTGTGCTGGCGACGTAATTACTGCTCATTATTTTTTTTTCACTTTTAATTTCACAATGAATAGGAGCAGGGCGAGCCCCGATGCAAATAGGAACCAAGGCGTTTTTGCAGGGACCCCAGGGGAGTCTTTCCGACCACCCCAGCTCCAGCACTGAGTCACCACCAGCCCCCGGCAGCCCCGTGCAGGGGCCGGGAGGGCATGGAGGGGTGGCAAGGCAGAGCTGCCTATTAAAAAAAAAAAAAAAAAAAAAAAGCCCCGTTTAATCTTTAAAAAAAAAAAAAAAAAAAAAAAAGGCCCCAGTTTCTTGCTTTGGCAATGATAGGAAAATAAAAGTTAATGCTGCAACCTAGTGGAGGAAAACCAGCTGTGCAGATTTACAGCAGAGCTAATTCAGGCTTGGGGAAAGCAGAAGGTGATGTAATTTGTGCCTTGCAGCACAGGCTGGTGGAGAGCAGACCGCAGCAAGCTGAGGTGGTGCAGCTTGTTTCTACGGGATCCCAAATCTGAGAGCATGTTCTGTAACGTATTTGGGTTTCTAGAGGGTTCCTGGCTTAGCCCTAAATGATATTGTCATGAAAAGGCTGTAAAGGCCCACACTAAACCTAGCACAGCACAAATGTGGCTGCAGAAGAAGGGTCTGCTGCTAGCAGTGTCCCCTTGGGATCGGGTCTGTGCTCCCAGCCTTTTCACACAGCCCCAGAAGGAACTGGAATCGCAGCAGAGTCCGTTTGCTGGGTGAACTGGGGGGAAAAAAAAAAGTCATTGCCGTGGGTGAGATGAATTGCCTGGTGCCTGCAGCTGTGTAAACCTGAGCTTTGCAGGGCTGCAAAACTGACGTAGTGGCATAGTCTGGGACTAGCTCTGAGGTTGGAGCGCACCCAGACCTGGGAAGTGGAAAAATCCCCAAAATGCCTAATAGTTGGGGTCAATAATCATCCAAATGGGAGACCCAAGCGCCACACAAGCTGAGGGTTAGTGTGAACGAGCGCCAGCCGGAGGAGGGAGAGCGTATTGTGGGAGGCACAGGGATGCTCTCCTTAGATTTGGGGTCCACACTGTAAAAAAGAGGCTGGGAGTTGAGAAGGATTTCAAAGGAGTGCCTTGAGAGGAAAAGATGGAAAGACATCCCTCGGAGGGGTAGACTTGACCTCAGTGTGGCACCCAAGCGAGGAGGGTCGATCTCTGCCCACCACCGCCAAGTCCCATGTCCAAGTCCCTCCAGGGACCCCAGTCCTGGGCTTGGCTCCTGTGGATGGGTGGCCCGGAGAGTACCCAGTGGCTAAACCCCTCTGCTGAGACCCTGCTGGAGTTTGCACGTCCAGGGGGGTTTGGCACGGGGAGGGATCCAGGCTTCGGAGCTCCCCAGCACTGCCCGAGGCACGGCCTTCCGCCTGGCCAGCGTCACCCTCGCGCTGACGGCATCTGCAGAACTGAGACGCCTCTGGGATTAAGTAACAGCTGAGCTGGGGATTTACAGACCCACAACTTGGCTTTAGGTGCCGCAGTTGGCATCAAGCTGCCTAAATCCCCTCTACATCCCCGCGCCTGCCCTGGTTTCACCAACTCTTGGCAGCTCCTTTGGATCTAGCAGGGACTTGAGCCTGATGGTCAAAGCCACCCTGGCACCCAGGAGAACCTGTGCATGCAGGGACGGGTCTGTTAAATCATGGCTACTGACTTTTATCCCTTTGGAACCCAGAGGAGACAAGGCAGAGAATAAAAATGGAAAGGGAGGATGCTGAGTGCTAACCCGTGGGTGAATACTTGCAGATGAACCCGCTGTTCTGCGTGCTCAGCCTGGACCAGGGAACCTGTGGCAGCCCTTAAACCCAGCACCCTCAGGCCGGTGGCGCCTGGCCCCGAAGCCCTGCTTGCCCCATTTCTCCCCCCTCCAGATTTTTGCAGTGCAGAACGTCCCCACCATGGCTGCTGTCCTCTGGCTTGTGTTTATCACCGGTGGGGCACAGCCAGGTCATTGAAAAGTAGCTGAGCCCTGCACAGAGGAGAAATGAGGGAAGGGTGATGAAGGAGTACGGTCAGGAGTAGCAGCAGGAGAAAAAGGAGGAGGAGGAGGAGGAGGAGAGACACGGGGCTGCGGGAGAGGGGAGGAACACGGCAGCTTGAGGCAGCTGCGCGGAGCCCGACAGCTGGAAGCCAAAAATAAACCTCAACGGTGAATCAATTTGCTCTGAGGAATGGGTGAATCGGGGGAAACGGCGATGAAGGGGAGAGGACAGGCCAGCCGATGAGCTGAATATGCAGGAAAATCCACAGAGCAATGAATCACCTCCCTGAAAAGCGCCTTTTCCCGACACAAGGCGGTGATGAAGCAGAAAATTGAGCAGAGACCGAAACAATCAGTTACGTGGCAAAGGGAAGTCATCTCCTACTGAATAAATTCGCAGGAGTGGCCAACCAAAAGGCAGGGGGTCAATCTGAGCAAGCAGATAAATCAGCATTGAGCAAGCTGTGGTGGTGGGGCCCGACTACGAGAGGCACCAGCAGCAATGATTCACGGAATCCCAGAATGGCAGGGGTTGGAAGGGACCTCGGGAGATCACCCAGTCCAACCCTCCTGCTAAAGCAGGTTCTCCTAGAGCATGTTACACAGGACATTGTCCAGGTGGGCTTTGAATATCTCCAGAGAAGGAGACTCCACAACCCCCCTGGGCAGCCTGTTCCAGTGCTCTGTCACCCTCAAAGTAAAGAAGTTCTTCCTCATATTCAACTGAAACCTCTTATGTTTCAGTTTGCACCCATTGCCCCTAGTCCTGTCACTGGGCACCACTGAGAAGGGTCTGGCTCCATCCTCACGACATCCACCCTTGAGATATTTGTACATATTTATGAGATCCCCTCTCAGCCTTCTCTTCTTCAGGCTGAACAAGCCCAGCTCCCTCAGCCTTTCCTCGTAGGGGAGGTGCTTCAGTCCCCTCATCATCCTTGTTGCTCTGCATGTGAATTCAGAATTTGCTAATGTGTCCACCAAGCAAAAGTGCTGCAGGGCTGTCGTGGGGACATGGAGCATCTGGAGATGCTCCCTCCAGATCTGGGTGCCTGTCCCCCAGGGATGGGAGGACAAGGAGTTTGAAGCAAGGAAAAGTGGGCTGCAAATGTGGAGCTGGCCTGGGCAGAGGAGGTGATGTTGGGCGCTGCCATGTGGTGGGTGGTGGGTCCCAGGGACTGGGATACAAAACCCCCTGAGCTCAAAAAACCACTTTTGGGTGATGGGATGAGGCAAGCTTGGAGCATCACGGAGCCCGTAGACATTGGGAGCATCGCGCAGCCAATAGACATTGGGATCATAGTTTGGATCATGGAACAACCTTGGAGGATGGCTAAAATTTAATAGAAAGTACTTTCAAAGCTCCTTGAGGAGCAGTCTGGATGTTATGGCTGTGAACAAATAATGTACAGTGATGGGGAGAGCCTAGAATAAGTGTGAAGAGAGAGGTTTCTTGAAAATGCTTCATGCACAGAAGCTTTGGGGTAAAAAAAATCTATAGAGAGACATTGCAGAGATTACGCCTTGCAGAAGGCACAGAGGGGAGCTGTTTGTTATTAGGACATGGCTGCTTTTTGCCACCAAAGGAGAGACCCTACCTAGAGAAGCCAAAAGAGCAATGACCCATGATTTGGAAATTAGTTTTGGGTGTTTTACTGAAAAAGAAGTAATTGGAAAATGCTTCTTGCCAGCTGAGTGCTCCAGCCACTGGACTGGAGTCCAGCTATGTCCCTGCTTCATCCTAACCCATCTCCTCCTAGCTGCTCCACAATGCCATTTTAGGAAGAGGACTATGGGCATAAAAGGTTGAAGAACTTTGTATGGGGAGTGGGTGGTCATATGTATAGGTGAGGGGGTCACATCTTCCACCAACTGTCCCCCGTGCAGCTCATCTCAAAATCAACATTTCCCAGCTCACCCTTTCCAAGGGAGACGAGCATCCCATCACCGTGCTGGGGGAGAGACTGCTCGTGAGCAGGCACGGGCAGAGGGTGTGGACAGAGAAATGAAGATTATTCGTGTGGACGCAGAATCCTTTGTGTCAAGCTCTACACAACTCAGTGGGGATGGAGGTGCTCCCACCCCACAACCTTGGGGCATGCAATGAGGGCTCGAAGCTCAAGGGCCACAGCTCCACAGGCCAAAGGGAAGAGCAGTCCTCTCTGCAGATGGAGGAGCTGTGCCGCAGCCTTTGCTTCTGCTGATGTGAGGCCACGTTGTCACTAGAGGGAAGCAGAACCATGTGCACAGAGCTGGTCTGGCACTGCTGGCATCACCAGAGCTGCTCTGGCCCAGCAGCGCGGGGGCAGTGGGCAGAAGCACTCGGCCAGAGCATCTGGAGAAAGGGGACACCTTCCCCACCTTGGGCTGGGCAGAGCTCCAGCGAAGGGTGGTGGATGAAAGCCACAGGAAAAGGGAGCAGCTGAAGTGATACTGGGCCACATCTACCAGTTAATGCTCTTCAGGGGCATGTCTGGGTCCTGCGTCCCCTCTCTGCAGTGCCTCTCACCGGTGGTGAGCTGGCGTTGGCACTGGGCTTCAAGGACACCCCATAGTTGCAAGATCATGGCCAACAGGGTTGGCTGGGGACGTTGAGCACCATTGGCTCTGCAGAGGAGATGCACAGTGCTCCAGCGACAGCAAGCTCATCAGGCAGAGCATCGCTCTGCCACCACCCTGCCTGGACCATAACCCTCCTGGGATGGGTTAACCGGAGGGACTGGGTGTGTGAGGACAAGGGTAGGGGGCAGGAGAGGCACGAGGTGGCAGGAAGGGGACAGGGTCCCGAATTGCCCTTGGAGGGACAGCTGTGATGTCTGCGCTCAGCGTTGGCGGTGCTGCCGGTCAGTGCACCCCGGGGAACGTGCAGGACAGGCTCATGGAAACTGCACCACCCACGGAGGGGGCTGGTCTCCAAAGCAACTGGAGATTTTCTTCTCTGTGATGATGAGCAACCAAAAAGTAATTTCCCCCTTCGGCCCTGGAGATGTGGAGGATTCCCCTCCTCTCCCTGTGTACTGGGCTTGTCTCCACTTAGACCCTGAGCTGCCCCATGGGGCTGGCTTGGCTACAGCCCACCTTTAAGCCCATCCACATCACTGGGAAAGGCTCCCCCCGAGAGTGTTCATCAGCTGCAGATCAGCCAGGGAAACTGCCCCACCCACGGAGGGGGCTGGTCTCCAAAGCAGCTGGAGATTTTCTTCTCTGTGATGATGAGCAACCAAAAAAGTAATTTCCCCCTTCGGCCCTGGAGATGTGGAGGATTCCCCTCCTCTCCCTGTGTACTGGGCTTGTCTCCACTTAGACCCTGAGCTGCCCCATGGGGCTGGCTTGGCTACAGCCCACCTTTAAGCCCATCCACATCACTGGGAAAGGCTCCCCCCGAGAGTGTTCATCAGCTGCAGATCAGGATAATTTCCCGACATGTTTGGAAATAAATGCATCCTGCAAATTTCCCCTGTCTTCTACTGCCTCTGAGAAGTTTTTGACACAAAGTCAACCTATTCCCCAGCAGCTGCCAGGAGCTTAGTTCAATAACAAATCTTGCCGCCGGAGCTCTGCCCATGTCAGTACAAGCCTCAATCATTGCAGCTCTCCCATAGCAGGTCATGCCGCCGGGAAATGCCAGGGCTTGCTGCTTTGGCCAGCGCAAGGCTATAGCTTTCTGCCAACCTGACAGAATAGAGGTGAATTTGCTGGTTTTCTCAATCCCACCTCTTCTGCAGAGAAATTTCAGGGCATTTTGTTAGCCAGACCATGCCAGAGGAGCTCTGTCACAGGAAATTGCAACGATCCCTTTGCGGGAGACAGGGCAGAAGGATGCACGTGGCGCCTCTGGGTTTCTGGGGGAAGGCAGGACGTCAGCAGAAGACACAGGATGACAATCAATATCGGCTTGGATGATCGGAAATGGTGTTTCTCAGATAACGGAAAGAGCACACTTCCTCTGGTCCCAGCACGTCACACAGCAGCCACTGTGTCAGCCACGGGGCAAGCACAGCCATGGATGCATCTTGAGGGCATCTCCATGGGGAGGCCCCAGCAAGATTATTCCCATGCGCCGTTCCCATGCTGCGGGGTTAAATACTCGACAGAAACCTTAATTCTGTCATGCTGAGAAATAAATAATTGTGGTTTGGGGTTTTATACCTCCAGATCTTTCTGGTTAGCATCAGAGCCGCGCTGCTGGTGTTTGCTCAGCTCATTATTCGGTGCAAAGAATGAAGCAGAGCCATGCAGCGCTGGGGTCGAGAGCTTGGTGGTTACTTGTTGGGCTGAAGGTGGTGATGGCACGGGTGGGAGGCAGCCTACACACTTTTAGCCTAAGGTGATGAATTTGCATCAGAGACACCCAAACTGGTCCTTTCTGGTGGCACTTTTGAATGCGTGGCCAAAGTAGAGAGAGTTGGGAGGGCAGCTAAGCTACGAGCGTGGAGGCAAAGCAGCATCCCTAGCAAAGGGGGTGTGATAGCAGGTTCGTGGCATGTAAAACATCATTACGATGAGGAAATAGGTTTGTCTCTTTGCTATTAAAAGCTATTTTGGAAACGGGAGGCAAAGTATTAGCTGTTGCTAGATCTTGAGCTCAACAGCTAAAAATTATTGCCAGCAATAGTAGATTGGGTGAGGAAGGAACATCTAGGCAAAGTGACTCACCCAGGAGGACAGAGAGCAGACAAAAAAATGACTGCAAGAAAAAAAAATAGTGTTGTATTTTGCTTCTGAGAAGTGGAGGTCCCTGTAACTCTGGAGGGTGTTACTGTCCGCTGGAGCAGAAGCAGGGCAGATGCCAGGCACAAAAAAAGGGGATGTGATATGGCGACGGCTCCGATGGTGACTGTAAAGCAAAGAACAAGAAGTGCTAATGATTGCCTTGTTTTTAAAAGGAACTCTCTTTTCTCCCCATTAGTGAGAACTTCCTGCAGCAAAAACAAGCGCAGCTGCTATTTTTTTCAGAAAGAGGCGTCTGAACCCTTTTGCTCTTTGAGAACGAGCAGGTTGAAAACGGGTTCTGCGGTACTGTTCTGTACTGAGAAACTCCCGTACAGAGGGGTGCGTCGCAAGGGCTGCTCCATCCTGGCTAACAGACCCAACTCACCAGCCAGACCAAACCCTTGAAATCTCTTGGTCCCCATGCTGAGTAACCCACGGGGCCTGGGACAGCAGGCAGCACTGCTCTTGGAAAGACCTATGCTCTTCTGGTTGCCACCAGAGAAGATTTAAGAGCACAAATGTTGGTCAGAAAATGGCCTTGCTTTCTAATCGAACACAAGTGCCCTCTTGGCCCACCTCAATATAGGAAGGGTTGGCTGCAGGTAATGCAAGGGACAAAGACCTGCTAAACAGGTAGCTCCATGCCTCACTAAATTCAGGAAAGGCCATGTGGGTGTGATTTAACTGCCTATATACGGGTGTCTCATGCCATTTTAGATGCCTCTGGTCTCCATCTGCCAGCAGAGAAGGGCATGAGTTGCCATGTGCTGTATCTGCTGGGCTTGTGTGGACTTCTCAGATGGTATGAGGCACTTCTGTTAACTCCAGACACCTGCGTGTGGTCAGCCCTTGTGTTTTGCCACCTGAATCACATCCACTGACCAGATCTTCTCTGGCCATGGTGGGAACTCAGACACTTGGCTCACATGGAGACACCTATGTATGGACACACAGCAGGTTTTAATCCCCAGCTGAGTCCCAACCTTAATGCCTTTATTCATGAGGAAAGGCATTTTCTTTCAGACAACCAACCTTCCCATTGCTGCACCTCCATCTCCTTTCCTCCAGTACAGGTGTTCTTCTTTCCCATTCTCTGTCCTCTTCTTGAAGTCCATGTACCATGTGGATGATGGTGATATTTGTAGAAGCCAAATCACAAAATAAAACCATCCTCCTGGTTCCTACAGTAGCTCAGTAACCATGATCCCTTCCCTGGCATCACTCCCAAAGGGGAGTCCTGTCAGGTGGGGACGCTGCCCCATGAAGTTCCCCTTGGGGCAGGTAGAAGGAACCACAGGAGCATTGATCTCTGGCACTAGCATTGGCACTCAAACACCACATATGAAGTCTATATAGATTTTGACTAGACAGGGAAAGTCAGTTTTGGGACCAAGCAAAAAAAAAACCAAACCAACCCAATCAAGCCCCAGCAAAGGAGATGTTTTGGTTGCCTGTGACACTGTAAATGGTTAAATGCAATGTTTGAGGCATGTTCTGCTGATCCCAAAAGGAAACAACATCTCCAACCCCCAATCTGACACAAGGTCTGAGCCCACGCCTGACCCTGACCTTATTTAAAACAGCCAAAATCTGCAAAACAGGCAGTTAGAGGGAGAATTGCCCGCAAATATGACAGACCACTGGTTATCCAACATTAGGTCTCCCAGTCCCTCTCGCACTCAGCTGGTGGGCAGCATCCCATCAACAGCAACCCTCCAGCCCTTGGAGATTCTTCTGCATTTATATTCTGTGGCCAGAAGAATCATGAACCAACACCACCTCATCTTCACCTGCTTTACTCCTACCCATGCCCACACCGTGCAGCTTTCTCCAGGCTCTGTGGAGCAGATGTTTCAAGAGCTGCATGGGAAGAGATCAGAACAAGGAGGGTATGACCAGGTGTTTTTTTTTCAAGTGCCTGGAAACCTTTACCAGCAGGAGAGAAGAGGCTGCAGGCAGGAGGAGAAGCAGGGGGAGACGAGCTGGAGAAGAAACAAACAAGCTTGAAACCAAGTCCTAGAAAGAGCAAATTGGTGCTTATGGTTCCTACCAAACCTTGAAGTGCCACGCAGTAGAAATGAATGCCACACAATGCCATGACAACAGACACCTCCTGTACCCTGGATGGCTTCGTGTCTCGCTGTAGCTGTAGCTCTCAGTAAAGTTTAAAACAACTTTCAGTTGCTCTTAAAAGCCAGGTAGACCAGCTTCCTCACTGTATACTGGCCCTGTCACCAGCCACCTACTCCTGCCAGGGTTACAGACTCTGGCTCAGGCCAGCAGCGTTGGTACAGCTTCTCAGTCGGCTCGAATTTATCGTCGTGACAGAGCCCAGCATTTGGATGTTAACGTGCCCTCGGCACCCACAAGCCCTGGGACTTGTTCTCTGATTTTATGTTGCCTCTGGAGCTGGTGTCCCGTGGCATTAGCCCAGGAATGATGAACCATCTGAAGATGGGTCATTGAGGGGTTGGACCAGATGACTTCCAGAGGTCCCTTCCAACCTCAAACCTTCTGTCAGTCCAAGAGGCACCGGTTCACTCACTGTCCCCTTCAATTCCTGCATCGACTCATTTGCGTTTGCTGGTCGTCCGCTCATTTGTTTGACTGTTTTCTTTTATTTTAACAAGGTTTCTGGGCTTCCGTTTGCAGCAGAACTAAATGTCCTGCCTTCACATGTTCAGCTCCACTGTTTTGTTTCGTTGCTGGGACCCCAACTTGCAGCAGCAGCTCTGAATTGAAGTGCAAGTATGCTTTAATCCAAGCAATGAAATGTAAATGAGGTTCATTTTACAGACAGCTGTAAGAACTGGCTGCAGGAATGTTGTTTTCTTTTTATCCTCTGATCTTTTTCAGGACGCCTGGGTCTTGTTTCTGCCCTTGTCTCCTGTTTTTCAGGGCTGAACAGGAGGATCTTGCAAGGGTGAGAAGATATGAAAATTCAGCCAGGACTGTGCTGATTGACCCAGCGCTAGATACCTCCGCTTGGACACCACATCATTTTTACATGGGGGAAAAAGCACGGAAAATTAATCCAACAGGTCATTTACAGTTGGACTCAATGATCTGAAAGGTCTTTTCCAGCCTAAATGATTCTGTGATTTTTCAGGTGAAGAGTTGCAGTTGATGCTCCTTCATGTACAGTGCTCGTCTGTGCTGGTAGCTGCAGTTAAGGTCCTTTGGATTTAAACACACCATGTATAGCCTGGCAGAAACCTATGACACCCATTCCCATGGATGATCATGGACAACCAGATCCAGACCCTGCTCTGGCCCCAGCATCCCCAGGCATCCCTTGGTACCTCCAGAGACCACCGTGGGGACCAGAGGGATGCAGCGATGAGAACGCTGCAGCCTGCCTGGGGCAAAACTCAAGGGCAAGCATCCAACCAGCCCTTCTTCTCTGCCAGGTCCTCGTTAAAAGAAGAAAAGGGTATTCCTGGCCAGAGAAGGGTTTGGAGGGGAGATATCTCTCTGTGGTTTGTCAGTGGCCCTAACTGGTGAAGTTGTTGTAGGTGTTGCACAGTTTTGCCTGTCACTGGCACCACTGCAGGAGAAAGCTGCTGCCAGGGAATGATGGAAAACAACGCTCGGCATGCCGGGTGTGCTGCAGGGCTAATACATGCCTGCCAGTTCATCTCCCTTCTCCAGGAAATAAGGCTTCTTACCTGCTCCCCCCGGATCTCCCCACAGTGCCCGCGGGGCTTCATCTGCCCCCACGCCCTGGTAAAACGGAGCACTCAGAGGGGCAGAACTGCACCGAGGTTCCTCCCAAGAGGGATGAGGGATCTGGAGCAGCCTGGCAAAGCACCCTCCTGCCCTCACTCCACACCAAGCAGGGCTCTGCCTCGTCGGAGGTGGCCAGGCACGATGCCCGGGAGCTGCTCGCTCAGTGCCAGCGCTGGGCAGATCAGAACAGGGTGCTGAGGCACCGTGCTGCTCCCACCCCCTGCCTGCACCCGGGGCGTCTGTTTAAAAGGAGAATTTGCTGCTCTTTCACACTCCGGGGTAAGAAATGGTCGTGGGACCTTCTCAGCTTCTGCTTTTCACTTTCTCATCGTAAGTGCCCATGCTGACAGCCCCACATGCCAGCAAGTTCCCCATGCATGGGAATTCCCATTTCTAGCTCAGAAAACACGGGAGGGGAAAAATTCCCTCTAATTCCCATCCGTGGCCATTATTTGCTCTTAGGAGTTGCGTTGGCTGTTGAACATCAACAAGAGTTCAAGTATTCAGAGCATGAATCCTTCTGAGGCCGTGCTGCAGGGACAGCGTGTCTGACAAATATTTTCTATCAAAAGTCGCCCCCTTCCTGCCTGCAGAAGCGAGCCTGCCGAGCAAGCCCAACTACCACAGGCCTTGGAAATAACCTTGGGCGAGCAACTGCATGCATGTAGGATGTTAGTCGGGTCTTTGTGTTTTGCACGGAAACGTATCCCTTCTTTCACAGTACAAAAAGCCTCCGAAAATTCCCTTGGGTGCCGAGTTGCAATGAGATGTCACATCAGCCATTCAGTGACCCCCATCTCTGTTACGGTGCTGTAATCACCGGAGGTGGTTGACTTTGTAGCCTACTTTGGGAATGACTGGGGTAAGAGAGATTTAGGGGATTGAATTACAAACCCCTTCTCCTCCCTGGACAGGCCCTGCTTGTGTGGGCTTCCACTGTGAAAAGGCACTTGGGGCTGCTGGTGGAGCTTTGCAGGCAATTTCTGGGCACATCTGTAGAAAATGAATGGCTCCAAGGCCGTGCCCCATCCTCCTCCTCCGCGGGCAAGATCTGGGCTGTGCAGAGAGGAGCTTCCTTTCCTCAAAAAGACTTGCATAGACAGTGTGTGTCTCCTGGAAAGAAGGGAAAATGAGCCCTCCTTCCCCTCCATGCTTTCCAGGAATTGGAAAATAAGTGAATCCCTTTCTTCCGCCCCCACCCCAGAAGTGGGGGATCAGCCGCCTGAACCCCCATGCCTGGGGCAGCTGGGAAAATCTTCCCAGCAGCAGCAGAGAAGCCCCAGTCACACGAGTAACTCGGTGCCACCCCTTGTGAAGATGACTTACACCCTCTGCCCAGCAAGTGATTTGCAACCATATGTTTCCCCCACCCCTGAGTGAGAAACCACCTAACACAGATGCAGCAGTTTCCCTTTCACACGCTCCAGCCCCTGCAGAGCTTTGTGGGTTCCCTCCCTTCTGCTCCTCTGTGAGACTTTGGTCTTCAAATCTCAGCATCTTCTGAACCTCACCTCCATCATGCATGGGCTCACCCCTGCCCCAGGGAGCCTTAATCACCATGGGGTGAGGACACCCAGGACTGGAGGTGTCCAGCAAGCGCTTCTGTCCAGGAACGGCCACTTCTTGCATCCTCTCTGGCTTCGAATGCCAAATATTAACAGGAATGCACAAGTCTGGTTACACTCAAGTGCAGGACAGTGTGTCCTACAACGTGACGTTGCCCATTACCCACGTGGGGTCATGAGTAATTCAGGGAATACAGGGCTTGCGTGCCTGGACACCCAAGCTGTAAGCCTGCCTTCATTTTAATCCATCCTTTTGCCGTTGCCATTGTTCAATACTTTCAAGTGTAGGGAGGTAAAGAAGTGTGGGCCCACACATATCTCCTGAGCCATCCCATCTTGTGCACTGGATGAAAGCTTTCTCTCCCAGTGGCTGGGTCTTTGGGACCCTGCTTTCATTTGCAGCATCCACCCTTGTCTCCTCCTCCAAAACTTCCTTCCTGAAGGTCTTCCCTGTGGTTTTTGCACCACCTATGTTGCTGCTTTGCTTCCTCGAAATGTTGCCAAAGTGCAACCACTTCCCAATCTTCTTCCTCAATAGCTGTCCAAAAACACAGCTGTCCTTCTTCCCCATTCATGCCCTCCCTGAACTTTTGTGCTTTGCCTTTCTCATTGCCCCCTTTCTTTTAAATGAATTTAAATTGAAACAAGCACCTAGGAAAGGGTTAGAAATTAATGCTGTGCAGTTAAGATTCTCCTGATTTTCTGGGACTGGGAAAAGCTTGGAGACCAAATCTGCTTACACTGGCCCACCATGAAGAGGGGCAGCCATGGTCTTGGCTTGTCCCGTAAGCCTTCCACCTCTGAAAGAGTTAATGCTGAGACTCAAAGGAGAATAAAGTGTGAATAAATTCTGCAAGTCTGTCAAGGTATCTGTTGCAGATTCATGAACTAATAAATTGGATGTCACCTGAAGCGCCACTTTGCTCCCATGAGGTCTGTGTTGAAGGGAGTCATACAAGACAGATGTTGCATTGCTGGAACATGTCCAGAGGAGAGCAACAAAGCTGGGGAGGGGTCTGGAGCCCCAGGCTGCTGGGGAGCGGCTGGGGGAGCTGGGGGGGTTCAGCCTGGAGCAGAGGAGGCTGAGGGGAGCCCTCATCGCTCCCTACAACTGCCTGACAGGAGGGGGGAGCCGGGGGGGCCGGGCTCTGCTCCCAGGGAACGGGCGATGGGACGAGGGGAAGTGGCCTCAGGTTGTGCCAGGGCAGGGTGAGGTTGGACATTAGGAAACATTTTTTCCCCAAAAGGGTTGTCAAGCACTGGAAGGGGCTGCCCAGGGAAGGGGTCGAGTCCCCACCCCTGGGGGTATTTAAAAGCCGGTCAGACGAGGTGCTTAGGGACAGGGTTTAGTGGTGGGATGGCAGGGTTAGGGTAATCGTTGGGCTTGATGATCTTAAAGGCTTTTCCAACCTAAAAATTTCTGTGATTCTATGATTTCTGGCAGGACAGACAGCTGGATGGGAAAGGAGCAACATCTGGGGTGCTGACATGGGGACAAGTCAAACCCCTAAACGCCGCCCTGAAAGTCAGCTGGGAGACATGCAGTGAATGGCCAAGGCTGGAGACCGAGGATAACCCACAGCGCCTGTGACGTTGTATCTACCCAGCGAGAACTGGGGCTCAGAGTGGCCAACATTGCATGTCCCGTTTGGGGGAAAGCCAGAAGTCACTTTGATTGCAGTAGAGATTTTGTTCAGAGAGAAGAGCTTTCATTTCCCTTCCATCTCACAGTACAAAGCTGTGCCTGGTAGGAAGCAGGGGATCTAGTACTTAAAAAATTGCTGTTGACACAAGGAAGGGATGAGAGCAGATAGGACTGCAAGTACCAGGAGAACAAATATCATGCAGCTAATACTGGTTTTGGACTTTCTGAAACTGATCTGTTTGATTAAGTCACAGCTATCTGCCTACCATGTACCTGATGAACACATATCACATAGAAGCATCTCATACTCTCTGTTATGTACAGATATATGATATATGAATAAATATACATGGTGAGGTTAAAGATAGTGAAACTGAAGCCAAGGTTGTAGGGGACTGGGGCAGGGATGGAGGAAGGGAGGAGGGCAGCGCTGTGAGGTCCAGGGGAGCCAGGAGGAGAAGAAGGGCAGAACAAGAAGATTCAAAGGGAAGAAGAAAAGGCTGGATGGGGACCAGGAGGGTTTTTAATAGGTGTGAAGGTTTGTGTCTCGTGTTGCTCCTGTGGCTCCCAGGCCTTCTGCAGAGCCTCAGATGAAGATGAAGATGAAGATGAAGATGAAGATGAAGATGAAGACTCTCTTCCTGTGCTCCTCTCTAGTGCCACTCTGGGCACGTCACGGGGGGATGCTGAGCTGGGCTCAGGTCCACATGACGCAAATGTCCATATTCCCACATCTTGTGACGGTCAGGAAACTGCTACAAGTTTGGCTCTTGGATTGCGGCTCCCTTGTCAGGGTCTCTGTAAGTGTTGCCACTTCAACACAGAGCTGCTGAATTAGGTGGTCTGACTGCTGACAGCTGCCTAAAAGCGGCCAGCCCCCTTTCACTGGATCCCGTTTATTTTCCTCTCGCCCTCTGCAACAAGAGGAACCCACTGGAGGCCTCTGGGATATAAGGATAGTTTTCCCAGAAACTGTCTCCAGCTGAGACCTCTGCTACCTCCAGTTATGGGTGGGTCTTTTTTAAGTGTCCTAGTCAAATTTTGATGACACCTGAATCAGTGATTGAAAAGGACGACTTTAACAAGAGGCACTTGCCCACAAATGGGAGAGTCTTACTCACCCACCGTGGTCTACAGTCTTTCGTGTTCCAACAAAAAAGAGATATGAAAGTGGCACCAGGGACTGGTGTCTCTGGCAGATCCAGACAGTTAAAGGATTGGGTAAAATGAAAGAAGAAAGGAGCTCTGACTCAGAACTGTCCTTCACTGCTGAGCATTCCCCAGAGGGCTCAGGGACGGCAAAAATATCTTTGTCACTGCTGTTGGGAAAGATGCAACTGAGCTGAAGGACTTCGGGGAAGACTTGTCTTCCTTTCCCTCATCTAAAAACCAAATCTACAGGGACATGATGGCAACTGCAAAGACATTAAGCTGAAAGAAACAGGCAAGGATTAATTGTGCCCTTTTCAACATTTTGGAAGGACGTTGGTCAGAAGCATATTAGATGTAATTTAATCAGGCAGTTGTGGAGCCTTTCACACCTTCAGGGCATATTTTCAATAGTTACTAATTTCCAGGGTAACTGAGCAAGATTCAGTTTTATGACTTAGTGGTGCAAGGAAAACATCTCCAAAAAACTGAGTCATTTGATCTCAGGCACAGTAAATCAACAGCAAACTCAAGCACAGTCATAAGATTAGAGGTGGATGCATGTGGCTGACGTCAAAGGTCATCGTATGCATTTCCCAGCCAAACCCCAGAAGTAATTATGCTTGTGGTTTACTTGAAAGGTGTCCCATAATGGAGACCCCACTACCTTCCCAGAGAGCCTGTTCCAGTACCCAGAAAGTCACAGAAACCTTCCTAATGTCTAAGCCAAACTGCACTGAGTCTTGCTTAGTTTAGCCCATGTCTGTCTCATCCAGCATGGGCAAGGAGAGCAGAAACCATGTGTGTACCTGAAGGCTGCTGCCCAGCCCCCCAGTCTCCTTTAAAGTAATCTGTTGTTTCAGTTGTTGATCACGAGTTGTGTTTTTCAGAACAGAGATCTCTCACTCCTAGATTCCTCCTGGCTGACTCATTTTATTGGCATGAGGTGCCCAAAACTCGGTCTGCCACTCTAGCTGGGGCCTTACTTGTGTGATGTTGGGGATGGCATTTGAATCTTTGGGGGAACTCATGCCAAAATGTCATATCATGGTGCCATTGCGCACTGCGCCATGGTGGGCTTTAGGATTCACCACCATCACAGTCAGTATCACATAGAATCATAGAATCATTTAGGTTGGAAAAGACCTTTAAGATCATCAAGTCCATCTGTTAACCTAACCCTGCCATCCCACCACTAAACCATGTCCCTAAGCACCTCGTCTGCCCAGCTTTTAAATACCTCCAGGGATGGAGACATGACCACTTCCCTGGGCAGCCACCACCAGATACCAACTGCTTTAGGCACCATAACTTTCAGATTAGTGCTGATATCTACAATACCACAATTGTGCTCTGCCCTCCAATGGCTGCCCAGGCTGGTCTGACCCCACGATACCTCTGTCTCTATCCAACCCATTCCACTTCTCAGATCTTTGTTAACTCTAATTGTGGGTGTGGGGTGGGCGTAGCAGTGCAGGATAAAGTGAAACAATTACTTGGTATGTCTTGAAGACTCTCCTAGCATGTATATGAATTTCAAGGTGGGTGTCGTGTCGTCCCCCCCCAATATTTCTCTAATTTGTTTTGATCACTTTGAATAACAGTCCCACTCCCCCATCTCCTTGGACTCCTTTCCTGCTGCAAATTTAATAAGGATACAGTCTCTTCCATCAGCTGAGCTACCAATGGAGATGTTCAATGGGACCTTGGATAGGCTTTGTGGAAAGCCGTGGCTATGTTCTTCCACTCTGGTGTGGACCAATGAAGCTGGCTTCCTGGGAGTGCTCTCCAGCACTTCCCACATGAATCCCAATGCATTGCATCAGCCTCCCATCTCTCAAATAATGGCATGGGAGAAATGATCTAAAGTCTTTGTAAAGAGAAGTGATATGAAATCATCTGCCTCTCCCTTACCCACACGGTCTGTTACAAAAGGAAATCAGACTGGTTTGAGAAAACCTGGTCTTGACAAACCCCTCTCTCCTATTATTTTCCAGGTTCTTGCAGAAAGTTGGTCTCAGCGGTTGTGCAGAATGAAATGAAGTTCATCTTCCCCATCTATAGGTTCCAGGATCCGTCTTTTCCTCTCAATCCTTTTTTCAAAGATAAGGATGACTTCTCCCCTTTCTTAATCTGAAAGCATCTTCTCACCCTACTCAAGTTCCCCAAGACAACTTCTAGTGGCTATTTTTAAGTATCTCAGAAGAGCAGAAGAGTCCCTGAGACCCAGGCAAGTTGAAGGAATCTGCTGCTTCTGAGTACTTTCAGCTTTGTAGGTGTCACCCATCAATAACCTACCCTCTGCCCTGAGCAGCAGATCAGTTCCTCCTGGTCATATTATGATAGTCAGAGCACGTAAGAGGGGATTTTCCATTGCCCCAGATCAGTTTTGTGTCATATTTTGGCCTTTCTGATTTAGTCCTGGCATGCTCAACACAAGGAGGTTCATCTTTTTGAAGCTGACCTAGTTTCTACTTTCTGTATGCCACCTCCTGAGGCTGAGGTCAAGGAAGAGCTTGAGATTTTCCATACCTATAATGATGCTTCTTTCCTTCACTTTAGAGAACTTTCTGCCTGAGATCTCATTATCGTTTATTTTAAATTGAGAAACAAGTCAAGCACACAGGCCCACTTGTGTTCAGCTGCAAGCATTTGCAAATCTGAGTTTCAAAACTCTTCCCAAACAGACACTTCTAAAGAACAATAATGGTTATTCATGAAATCATCCACTAAGGGGAAAGAGCAGGTTTGGGGACCTAAAATAGCAAATTTGTGTGTTATTTCCCCTGTTGTCTGTCTCACGTAAAAAGAAATCTTTTCAGTTATGAAGCTGTGGAGCTGACCTGAATGGCAGTGTGTAGTACAGGAAGGCTGACCACCTCCTCTTGGAAGTGCTGATGCACTGAACGCTAAATCGACCTTTCAGCAATTTGCATTTAGGATTTACAAGAGGAAAAAAACCCCATAAATCCAGCAGCAAGGGCAGCCAATGTGGTTAGGTAATGCAGGTAGGCATGCATTGCCCAGGCATGCGGCGGAGCCTACAGTCAGTAAGTTTTTGTGAGGAGATGGGACAGGCAGCTGCCAGGGAGGGTTCACTCCGGATTGAACCTTTCTGGAGGTTGGCGATGAACTAAATGTCCTTTCCCAGTCCATCTGCTGTGCTGTTTGGGACACTCACAAGCTCCCAAGTGTTTTATGTCGGTCATACCGAGGTAGGGAGGCTGAGGCAGAGGATTTAGGGGTTTGCAATGGTCCTTTGGCAAGTCCCCGTCAAAGCAGAGATGGGAGCTCAGGAAATCCTGGCTCCCATTCCTGCAGCCGACGGGGTGTTTTTCCATAACAGCGGAGACAAGGCAAGGGAGGACCAGGTCTGACATTTCTCATAAAGAATTTCCCCTGTGTTTGCAAGTTAAGTGAACACCGTTGTGCTTTGCCAGCGAAACCCAGTTGCGATTCAGCTCTTGCTGACTTGGGTAGCTCGGTTCAAAGACAAAGAGCTTTTCTGCTTTGGGGTAAGGATCCAAGACGGCTGGCTTGCTGCGCTCGTGCCGGTCCCCAGCCGAAACCAAGGTGCTGCGGTATCAGTAACTGCTGCGTACGTGGAAGTGTCGCACCACTTCCTACGCGCGATAGCTGAACGCTATCTAGCACACGCTGCGCACAACCCCCTTTCCTGTATCGGGGTTGCTGACACTGCGCAGGGCAGCTTTGCTTCTCCTAAAAAATAAAAAAAAAATATAAAAAAACGACCAAAAAAACCAATGTGCCAGCTCTGCTTTCCCATTTGCAAAGCAGCGCAGAGAGGTGGTGGCTCCCAGGGAAAACCCCTTCCCCGCTGCGATGTCTCGGTGCCGTGCAGAGAGCAGTGCTGCGGGCAGGCTGTTTTCCTTCTCCCTCGTGATGTCTTTGGAGTGTCCTGGATGGGATGAACCAAAATGCGCCTATTAAAAGTAGTTGGTTTTTTTGAAAGTAAAAGCTGGCTGCCCTGTGCTTGGTTGCGGATGAAGATCGCTGAGAGCCTGACAGCTTTTGGGCTAGGAAGGTGGGACTGTCAGGATGGGGTTTGTTCAATCAACTGGTTACTGGTTGACAGCCGGCTGAATATGAGCCAGCAGGGTGCCCAGGTGGCCAAGAAGGCCAATGGAATCCTGGCTTGTGTCAGGAATAGTGTGGCCAGCAGGAGCAGGGCAGTGACCGTGCCCCTGTACTCGGTGCTGGTGAGGCCGCACCTTGAATACTGTGCTCAGTTTTGGGCCCCTCACTACCAGAAAGATGTTGCATTGCTGGAACATGTCCAGAGGAAAGCAACAAAGCTGGGGAGGGGTCTGGAGCCCCAGGCTGCTGGGGAGCGGCTGGGGGGGGTGGGGGGGGGGGGGCTGGGGGAGAGGGGGGGGG
>NW_009258662.1:2735835-2737479 GCF_000687185.1 Egretta garzetta
GTCGAGTCCCCATCCCTGGGGGGATTTAAAAGCCGGGAAGACGAGGTGCTGAGGGCCAGGGTTTGGGGGTGGGATGGCAGGGGTAGGGGAATGGTTGGGCTGGGTGAGCTTAAAGGACTTTTCCAACCTAAACGATTCTATGATTCTATGAACATAGGAAACAAAAATGCCCAGTTTTTAATACCTTGTGTCTGTGTGTGTTTTGCCCTTGAACATCACCAGGCAGAAGGCAGATAAAGAAATTCTCCATGCTGGCTTTATTATTTTTTTTCCCCAGTTTACCAGTAATGTTATCTAACCTATTGCAGTTAATTGCAATAAACAATAAACCTTATTGTAATTAATTGCAATGGTTGCAATTAATTTCAATAATGAAATAAAAAAATATTAATTGCAATGTTTTTAGCTTGCACTGGAATTCATCTTCTACTAGAAAGTCAGTCCATGACCAGTAGAGACACCAATAAATCTATGAATTTTTACCTGCCATTAGTAAATGTTATTTACTTATCTTCAGAGACAGATTGTTCCTGCAGGACAATTTGTTTGGATGACTGAGAATAAATAACATGCAGCCTTTTAAAGGCTACTTAGATGAGCTGCCTGAATGGATGCTAAATGAAAATAATTTGGAGCACGAAGGGGTAGCTTGAGAGTAAATAATATCTTTAAGTCCGTTCCTCTATTTTCCCTTCTGAACATTTCAGTGGTTTCCAAGAGCAAAAATAAAAATTCAATATATAGCATGACACGCGGAGAAAGAATCTCGGATGAGCAGAAGACTTCGTGTTGTAAGCACTGACAAACAATACCCGAATAGCTGGAGGGCACCTGTGATCTTCAGGAGAGATCAGCTCTGGAACAGAATCATCTGCCCAAGCAGTTGCCCGAGGTCACACAGGGTTGTTAACCTGTTTTAATCCCGCGGAAGGATTCTGTTTTGAAAAGTTTATATTAAATCAACACATGGATTTTAATGGCAAGTCTGTGCTGCTAACTCCAACGTGTTTTCCAAATAAAGCATCCATTGGTGTCCACAGGGAATATCCAGGAGTTGGTGTGGAGGTGGTACAGAAAGGAAGAGTCAGGTTCTCGGCGCGGTGTTTCCTGTAGCCCACCTCCCAGGATACCCTGTTGGGGCTGATGGTAACAGCTCTGCATTTATCAGAAAATTTTCTTACCACTGAAAAAACTGAAAAGTATCAGCCAGTGCATTTTGTGCTGATTTCTGTGATTTAGGTCCCCGGATGACTTAAAAATGAGAACCAGGACATAGAAACCAAAGTCTAAACCTGGTATTTTCTACCTCCTTATTGCTCCAGCCTTAACCCCACTGACCTGTATTTTGGTCTTATTTTGAGTAACTGTCCAAATCTTTTTCATAATCCCATGGTTTTATAAAGATGCACCTTTTGATGTTTGAGGTTGGACTTGACTCCATGCTGACTCCTTGCCTCCCACCCCCCCTGGCTCCTTTGGGTGCTGTAGCACCCTCTGTAACTATAGGAGGGTGGGGTTTTTTAACAGAGCCTTCTAGTGTTTTGCAGATATAGGAGCTAAAGGGAGAAAAAAGTAGGTCACAAATTCCAGGTCAATCTCCTTGTTCATTGCTCCTGTGGGGTCGGCGTCCACACACTGAGCATG
>NW_009258662.1:2737530-2782765 GCF_000687185.1 Egretta garzetta
ATCATGGAAAGCCTGAGGTGGGAAGGGAGCTCTGGAGTGTCCACAATTTTGCCTGCAGCAGATTGAACAGCAGTTGTAGATGAGGCTGTTCAAGGTTGACCCCATCCCAAGTTTTATGGTGTCTCCAAGTGTTGCCATGAGACAGTTTGAGCAAGCCCACCACTTGGCATCCAGTACCTCCACCATGAGGTTGGTGTGCTTCTGGTTTAAGGGTTCCTCACTCCCAAATGCCACTGGTAGCATTTGCTCTTGCTTTGCCCAGGCACAACAGTGGATACTCAGAACTGGTGGATCTGACTTTTTCTACCAAGGCAACCTAGTGATCCGGTGAGGGAAACCAGGTGTGGTCCAACCCCAAAGATTAAACTTGTAGAAACGCCTAAAAAAAAACCTCCAAAGATTTGTTACTAATGGGATCTGCCTTTTATCAGCCAGTCTGGATTACAAATGTATCTCCTATAAAATGTTTTTGCTGGGCTGGTTTCCTCGCTGGTGTGAGCAGATACTTCTGCTTTTGCTTTTCAAGAGCGAAACAGCCTCTGGTTAGACCTATATGGTGGACTGCAGCTCGACTGCTGTTGCAGCTTGTCTAGACACAAGGCTGCTGCTGCCCAACGCTTCTCTAACCTCATCAGCTACCCTCTCTGCCCCAGCAGATGTACCCCACAGAGAGATGGAACCTGGCAGTTGGTCCTTGCTGTGAATTTTTTGTTCTGGGGAAGCGCCTTCATCTTAGGGCAGGCAGCTGAGGTGAGGTCTGAGCTGGCTGCGTGCAGGTTTCTGCATTTCCCTGCTGGGTTCCTGTCTGCTTCTGCTTGAGGAAAATCATTGTTCATCGCTGAAGAATTTGCCCGTTGCTATGGCTCATTTTCTCACCCCGCTCCACTTAGACCTGCAGACCCGTCAGCCCTCTGTGTTCCCATTCCTCTCTCCCCTGCTTGGAAAGACAGATGCTGCCCGTATACAACACTTTCAAAACCATGTTGGTTCAGAAACCCACAAAACAAAGGAAATGCTGAGTTTAGCAGTTTAGCTTACCACAGTTCGTGACTCACTGTATCTTGTTGACATACTCCTGGAAATACCCATTTCAAATTTCCCCACTTGCTTATTATGGACACAGGTATATTTTTATAGTACACTTGTTCTCCACACGCTTATAGGGAAAACGAGCATTGAATTTTGCATCCATAGCATTGAAACCTGGGATTTTCTCACATATCCTATTGGCAATGGGCGTGTTCAATGAAGCCGTATCACCAGCAATAAACCAAGCCACAAAGGAAGCATCACTGGTCCTCTTGGGTTGTGCTCAACCTTCTGAGGTCATCTGCTTGAGCTGGAAGGGGAGCGTTACAGGTAAGGCTCCATCACAAGGCGAAGAGCCAGCCCAGAGCTGGCTAAGCTAAAAGGCATAAGCTGACTTTTGACTTGCTCTGTTGCATCCATGGGCTAGCTCTTGGTCCAGCAGGAGGTCTGACTCAGAGCACATCACCTGCACAAGCAGCCTTTGATTTCACTTCCCAAGCACGCCAAATTTGCATCTAGCCCATAGCTAGTTTAGCGTGAGCTCACCTTCATGCTAGGTGATTTTCTGGTGCTAACAGCTATTTTGGGCTTGAGTAACATGCAGAGCACTGCTCTAAACCCAGCCAACCCTGCCAAGAAGTAAGAAAAAAAAAATCTCTGGTCCTCACCCTCTGTTGGCTTCTCCAACCACATCAAACGGCTGGATCTAAGAACATTAAGACCGAATTGCATGAAGTACATCCTTCCCTCCTGTTCCTTGCTACACTGATTCTTTTTCTGTTGTGCCCTCAAGAGAGCATCCAGCTACATGGGAAAGGTGTCATGAATGCAGCAGGTCCTCCTAGAACATTATGGAACTCCCCTGAAATTCCACCTGGATTGACATGCCAAGGTCATGAGAATGAATGAGGAGGGGCTGTTTGCATCAGAGATCTGTCCATAAGGAAAGGGCTTCAGAAGAGGACAGCATTTTTATGTTATGCTTTGGCTAAGTAAGTGATATAAAATAGACATCACATATACAGAGATGGCAACACAAAGTGGGACTCATCTCCTGTAATCTTACAGGTGTAAATCAGAGCTTGTCACCTCGGGATCCCTTATAGGCATCAGAGAGAAATAAGCACTTTTTATAGTATAATTCACTTCATCTGCCTGATGTGAACTGTGCTCTGGAAATGTGCATTCGTCTTTTATGGACTCTAAAGGGAGTGCTGAGAACTAGCTCTTCGATGGGGCGAATCCTGCTTGCCCATCAACAGGGCTCCAGAAGCAAATCTGGGAGTCTGAGTCATTTTGATGGGATGAGCGAGGAAGGGGGCGGGGGGGGGGTTTGCAATCATTTGTCTGTGTTAGTCTGGCTTCAAGGGCTAGTTTCTTGTGAATACAGCTTAATTAGGGAGTGTGTCTGGCCAGGATTTGAGTCCTGGCCACTTTTTTCACCCACATATCGTAATGCGGCAGTCTCCATGTCTGAGTGCTGTCTCTCTGTTCCCAGCGGTCCTCAGCTCATATTCCGGACGCAAATTTTAAGTAGCAGGTAGCAGAAAACAGGTGTTGTTGATTTTAGATTTAGTCAGAGTCTTTAACACATACATCCTTGAAATGCCCTTGGAAAACATTAACATCTTATGTCTCAGGTGCTCAAAATGCAAAGGGTTTCACACTGACCTCCCACCACATGCACTCAATTTAAGTGGTTGGCCCCTGCTCCTCGTCCACTGGAAGAAAAACCATCACCCTGCAGCTGGGAGGAGCAGGGTGTTTGCTCATGCTCTCTTAAACACGGATCCTAACTTAAACTTTGTAAGTTTGTTGAATGAACTCCTAAGAACAACCTTTAATGGCATTTTAGCACTTAATGCCCAGTGGTTTTATCACCTTCCCATAAGCTGAGTGTTACATCTGAAGCTTTCTATCACAAATAAGTTTAGGAATCAATGAGCAGGAACACTGGGCAAGATTTATGAATGAAAGATCCATTTCCTTAGAATTCTGGATTTTTCAGTAATGGCAAGAAAGCCACAAATGGATAAAATGACAAAACACATAGTTAAGGCTATACTTAACAGGAATAAGGCCTCTCCTGGCAGCTACAAAGCATCTCCGAGGGCTTCCTCTTGAATCACAACTTCTGTCTCTTAACAGAAGATGATGCCTGTACGTTGGCAGGATCTGCCACCCTCCTACGATGCAGCATTATCACATCTCTTCTGGCTAGAGGCAGTGAGCACTGAACGACTAGAGCTGACATCTTCAGAGGTGAAATGAAGATCAGGGTTGCCCGCCCTGGACAGCTGGCTCTTCCTACCACGCCACATCCACGGGCTTCAGGGGATGCCAAGTCCGGCAGAGACAAATCCAAGGCACAACAAGGGGCTGCTCTCCCTAATTAGCGATAAGGCTTTTCCTCTGGAGTTCGGTCTGACATATTTCCGCTCACCATCAACCCCCTAATTTCCATATAGAGTGAGCCAGCAGCCTAATTGGAAATCTTCGTGTTGACGTAACTGCTAATTACCCTCGGCATAATTAATGTGCAGTAACAAACACAGCCTGTGTTTATTGCAGAGACGGCCAGCCTGAGGCTCCCAAGCGGTTGACGAGCCGTTCTCACCGTGGGGTGATTTTGCATGGCTAGCAGAGGAACTGGGCTGCTGTGGAGACCATTGGATATCACCAGTCTCTCCTTGTGCGGGGAGATGAGCTGATGGGGTCTCATCTGGTTGGTGTCTATCCCCCGCGAGGCGTCTGAACCAGGAATCTGGAAACGTGCCCTCCTCTTGGCTCTCTGAGGTATGTGGTGTGTTTTTTGTGGCTTTGGGCTGTAGAAAGACTTTAATATACAACTCTCAGGACCGGGGAATTTGACCACCAACTGCCTTGTTATAATTTTCCAGACAATATATCTGCGTCGGGGCAAGGCAGGGTAGTGTGGGGAGAAGATGGGAGGTGCATCTACCATAGCGTCATAGAAATGTTGGTTGGCAACGTCACCTGGAGGACTCTAACTCAACCTCCTGCTTGAAGCGGAAGCACCGTCAGCACTAGACTGGCTTAGCCGTGGTTTCATCCAGCTAAGCTTTGAGTCACCCCCACAATTCCTCATTTGTCATTTCCCAACAACCTGTCGCAGCGCTGTACTACCCGCCTAGAGATATTTTTTATTCTGCTGTCCGTCCTGCACCTCCCAAGCCACAGTCTGTGGCTGGGGGCCCTTTTTTTTTTGGCCTGTTGGCTTAGCCGTGGTTTCATCCAGCTAAGCTTTGAGTCACCCCCACAATTCCTCATTTGTCATTTCCCAACAACCTGTCGCAGCGCTGTACTACCCGCCTAGAGATATTTTTTATTCTGCTGTCCGTCCTGCACCTCCCAAGCCACAGTCTGTGGCTGCTGCCCTTTGTTATAGTGCCTGGCTCTACCACAAAGAGTTTGACTTTGTTATCTTTGCCCTTCCAAGTAGCCTTTGCCAGTCTCAACAAGCCTGAATCCCTCAACCTGTTTTCCTAAGACGTCTGCCCCATGCCTCTGACCACTTTGGTAGCATATCTCAGAGCAGCTCCAAACCAGTCAAGTCTCAACAGGATTTGGGAGTCCACGTACATTATGAAATCCTGGTCCTAATATACAAAAATCCTCCAGGAACAGAAATCAAAGGAGTCTTAATAAACAGGTTGTATTAATGAGTAGGGATATTTCATCCTCTTAAAAATATACCTGTAAGACAGCGCAGCATGGATTAGTTTCCACACAGACCAGCCTGTTCATGAAATCAAAGCACAGTCATGAGCGTTGCTATAGCTTATAAAGAACCATGTTTTTACCACTGCGCAGTGGAAGGAAGGAAATCCCACAAATCCAGGTGCCAGAGCTGCTTTAATGTCACGGGACTTCCATTTTAACAACTGGAGGGTGTAAGATATAGTTTCCAGTCCAGCCTACTACCCTTTAATTTCCCTTGCTGTCAACGAGACCAGCAGTCAACCAGGGCAGTGCATCAGCTTGGTGCCGCTGCTTCTCTCCAGATAAAGTTTGCACCTTGCTGGGGGTGAGTGACCCCGCTGCCCATAAAGGTGAGCAAAGCCTGGAGGAGGGAGAATGGGATGTGCTCCAAGCTTGCAGGGAAAGTGCGTTTGCTCGCCGAAACCGCCTTGACAGGCGGTGCTGAAGGCTGGGGTTGACTATTTCGGGTACAGCAGCAAAGCCACTGTGCTGCTAAGCTGAAGGAGGGAGCCCTTTGAGGGAGAAGCAAACTGGAGGGATGGAAGAAATGGGTCTCATGAGCTCTAGAAAATGCAAAAAGACAGATCCTAGGTCTGTCTAGACCTCCCCTTTCACAACCCAGGCTGTGTGAGGAGGCATTGCTAGGAAGGTCTAGTCAACAGTGATCCGTGCTTACTGACCCAAATGCATGTGGTCCCTCCTTTCCTCTCGCGACCATACACCTCCTCCATCCTTGACCGCCCAGCCCTGACCTCACTGGCAGGATTTCCCCATTGATTCAACACTTGCCTTTTTTAGTGCAGCACCATAAAATCAGCAAGAAGCCAGCCTTTCCTACCCTAGGTCACGGGGTCGAGTTTCTTGAACTTTGAGCAAACAAATTTTTTTCCGTGGGGAAACCCATTTTGTCTGACATAACCTAGAGTGCATCTGCAACCACTTCGAGTCTACAAAAGGTGTTAAGATGCAGAAGTTCTCTGCTGATTTTCATACCACAGTGCAAGAACCGAGCTTCTTGCTGGGTACATGGGAAAGAGCTGCTTTGAAACCTGGAGGCGTGACCCCGGTGGTGGTGTGACTTGGCCTGCAATGCTTTTCCAGATATACCCTAAAACCAGAGTCATCAAGGAGGGTGGGGTGGGGGGGCTGGGTAATTTATTCTGCAAGGCTTTTAAGTACCTATAAGTCAGACATCAGCTTTGACTGCCTTTATACTCAACACAGAAACAAATACTTTAATTGGAACTATTTTACAGTTTTACATTTTACATTTGCTTGATTTGAGCTAACACGAACTCATCTCTGGAGACACCTTTTCTCTCTATTGACTATAAAGAGCAGGTTTGGAAATCTTCTTCAAATGCCTGAATTAGGATGAATGAATCCCATATAGAGAGATTTTGGGAATGGGCATCTCTTATTATTTCTTCCTTTGTAAGATTTAATGGCAGGGGTAGGGTAACAGTTGGACTTGGGAATCTTAAAGGTCCTTTCCAACCTAAATGATTCTAGGATGGGGCTCTGAGCAACCTGATCTGGTTAGCGGTGTCCCTGCTCACTGCAGGGGGATTGGACTAGATGACCTCTAGGGGTCCCTTCCAGCCCAAAACATTCTGTGATTCTATGATTCTATTTTTATATAAGGTTATTTTAAGGTTTCCGTGTGTCATAGGTACAAACACAGCGCTCTTATTTTCCTTCTACATCAATATTGCATCACTGCTTTTGCCATCCACATTTTACCTTTGCTCCTAGGCAAATACCTGACTTTTTCCTTGCTGCTGTCCCTTCATCCTTCAACACCCAACCCACAGAAATACTGGCGCGCATCTGTGACGAGAGGTTTCGGTTATTGCCTAATCGTCCCCAGCGGACTCTGTGCTGCTGCATGAGAATCAGAAAGCGAAAATAACGGACTGATTTTTGGTCTCCAAAGCTGAACGAAACTGAAAGAGTGAAAGTAACCACAGGCAACCCGATAGCTCTCGGCTGGTGAGTATGTGTAGCAGGGTGATGCTTCATTGGTGACAAAGAGGAGACCCCACGGTCACCTAAGCGCCGCCTGCTCTGCATACCCAGGGACGGTGGCACTCAGGCTGGTGGAATTAATATAGCTAAAGTTACCCAAATCACATGCCAAATTTTTCAGCTGAGCTGTACTGTATTAAAAACACCATTGGTCCTTGTGGGGAAAGGACGGTTTGAACACATTCATCTCCAATGTGCAAGGATTGCCATGAGCCAGCATTTGGCATGTTGTGTAGAAGAATAGCTCAAGGTCAATAGGTTAAAGCAGATAATGTACACCCTGTCTCCTTGGAGGGATTAGGCAACCTAGTAAATCTTTTACATCCTTACCTTTTCCCTGCATTTGCTCCATAAATGTGATACTTTCTACATGACCCTGGTCAAGGGTTGTGTTGTTTGCATGGGAGATGGGACATGCTCCTTAAAGGAGAGCTGACTGGCAGAGCTGCTTTGAGACCACTTCTGGGACACTGGGGAGGGACAGAAAAAGTAGCTGCTGCCTCTCCTGGGCACCTCAAATCTTTGGTCTGATCTGTGCCTGGTTTTTAACCATCACTTGAAGCTCATGCTCATTTGAACACATGGCAAGGGTGAACATAGTTGGCATAGTGGTAGGGTGAGACGTGCGTGTCTCAGCATCCTGGTTGTTGCAAAAGAGTGCGCTGGCCTTGAGATGTCTACACTCCCTCTCTGTCCTCACTCACATCAACAAGAGTACCTCCCAAAAACAGAGGTGACACACAGGTCAATGAGGGTGGCATGTCCAGCATCCGGACATCTTCAGGTCCTGCCTGTGGCCATGGGATACCAGGATATTTGCTGCCCTCTAAGGAGGACAGTCCAGAATAGCATACATCTCCTTGAGTCACATGTCCAAGCGATGTTTCTCTTCCTTAAATTTTGTTTTCTCATGCCTGTTTGGCTTCTGCTGCTGTGGTTTACTCTTTCCTGGAGACCTGCCCTCCTCTGACACTACTCATTCAAAATCCCTTTTATTGTGCCCTGCAGTCTCAAGAGGTATTTGCATTTCCCTGCATGTGGACAGCTACCTCACAGCTTGCCCTGCTTTGAGCAGAAGTTGGACTGCTGTCTTCAGCATCTGATAGAAAACTGAAGTTGATATCAGGAGAATGTCCTTGTGGAGAAGCCAGATCTGGACTTCGATGCACTTTCCCTAGAAAAGTGCTGCAAGCCCTGTTTCTTTTCAACCATGACATGGAAAAATTATTGGAAGTACTTCATCTACAAATCTCTCGGCTCCCAACTGGGACAAGACTGGAGGATCCGATAGGATTTTTCCACCTCTGTCCTTTACAAGTTGAAGAAATGGAGGTTTGTCTTACAGGACAGACCACATGAGAGCTGGCCTGCAGGAGAGCTCATTCAACATCACTTGCGTGACCTCTCCATCCAGAAAGTGAAGAGCTCTGGACAACGCGTGGGCACTGCTTACACTGACATGAAAGGCAGAACAGTGCCCGTTATTAAGCATTAGAGCACAATTTTTATAAAAATCAGTGAAATGCGAAAGCATGACCTCATAGATCTCAGGAATAGGATGAGGGGTTCATGTCTTCTTCTGGTTATTTCTTGTTATAACAACCAACTCATTGTTACAGTATTCCTGGACTGTTATTCATATCTTAGACACAGTACCTTTTTTTTTGAAACACTCAGGAAAGTTTTCCAAGATTAATTAAAGCTGTGGACACGTGGAAGAGATTGGTTTCATTCCCACTGCTCATTCGTTCACAGCTAAACCGGACTCATTTCCCTCCGCTTCCAAAAGAAGTATGCCCACAGGAGAATTTCGCTGGCCCACCGTAAGAGTTAACCCAGGTTAGCTTTTGTTGGTGCCAGTTCCATGGAAAAACTTTTTGCTGTCCAAGGCTGGCTTGCTGCAAATTGCTCTGCGTGGGATTTCACCATCAGGCCTTTTGAAATCTTGAACTATGTTTCCATTGCATTTTTTGATATCACAGCTGGGTATTGACTGTGTTGCCCAAGCTGATATCTGCTTTGGCTGCTTACTGTTTCACTGTGGATATTTTAAGGCCTTTTTGAAGAAAGAAGAAACTTGGTGTTGACTGCCCGTCCTCTTCCTTTCTCTGTATATAACAACTTTTTGTGAGTGGCAGCACTCCAACCATGACCTGATACTTCCCTGTGTTAAAAACAGAGGACCAACAAGGATTGCCTGGACATCAAGCTCAGCATTTTGCTATTCTTCTTCAGAAATGTCCATCAAAAGCTGTCTTAAACTAGAATCCCAGAATCCCATTGCTCCAATACCTCGAGGCGTGCTTCCAACAGCCAAGCTCTTGCACTGACAAAATGAAGCAGGATCAGACCCGGAGGGCAAGGACAGAGCTCAAGGAGTGAAATCCAGTGCGAAGAACTGTTTCAAATTGGTGCTTTGACTGGGCTACAGGAGGGAGCATTTACTAGGTCAGAGAAACTGAACCCTTGAGGTTCAGAGATACGCAGGGTAAGACACGCAACATGAGGCCTGGGGACAAGGGGTCTGTATAGAAATGAAAAATTTGAGATGAAATAGTCTTGCTCCCTGCAATTTTTAATCAAAATCTGTGCAAGATATTGCCAGACCCCTTTAACTCTGCTCCAATGCGCAGCTGAGAACCAGGGACCCTTAGACTCCCTGACTTTTGTCATACCCATTTCTGGTGATTCTTGGTCATCATCATTAACAACCTGTAGTCCCATTTCCATCCCACTAATAATGTAGAAAACCAGCATCTTCCCTCCAGCTGTCCTTAGAGAGACCAGAGGAGCCAACCCTTCCCGTTCCCTCTGCCCTCTGAGGTCGAGGGAGTGCAGCCTACCAAACCTTGATCTCTGTATCCACCTCCCCAAATCCCTGTTATCCACCCCTAAGGGGAGAAAACCTGTCTCCACCAAGCCTCCTTTCTGGGCAGACTGGGATGCTATTTGAACACGAGCTTAGCGATGGGTGTCGAGCAGCAAGCAGAGACCGACGTGTGCCCCCAGGATCTGTAGGTTGGCATTAATGAGTGCTGTTACAAAGCCTTTGCAATCAGGCAAGGGAAAATCTGCAGCCTGACCATATTAATTGTATTCGGAGAAGCTGGAGAAGAGCAGACTGTGAACATCTGTGTGTACTCAGAGACAGGCTGGTTGGTCTAATGCAGCCAGAGATGGTCTGCCGGGAACAGAAACGCATGCAGGTGCTGCGGCAGCACCCCATGGAGAATGAGGAAATGGAAATGGAAACCACCAGACAGAGTTATCTGCTTCTGACACGTGATGCTGCAAGTCAGCAAACTTGGGAGAAATCCTGAGGAAACAGAAAATAGCAATTGTCACCACATTTCTGGGCAGGCATGAACAAATCTCCCCTGAATAACAATAGAAATCCTCTCTTTTCTGTGATTTTCCGTTTTTATGAAGCAGATTTATGACTGGGTATATATTGCAGAGGGACTCTTGAGGGGTGAGATGACCGTTTCTCCAGGGAGAAGAGTGAAGCAACGCTTCAGCTGCTTGTTCCGAGACTCTGCTTCAAGGTAAGCTCTTGCTCCTTCCTCACCATTGACGGCAATATTTAAAGTGTTTCCTTAGCTTCAGAATAAATACATCAGACAAAGGGTGGGCTGCAGCTGCTGAGCTCCAACATCGCCCCGCCCCCCCCAGGAGAAAATGAGAGTTCATGCATGCCCTGTATTTTGCAGCTTTTTAACATTTTATACGAGGGAGGGCAAGGACAGAAGGAATGACTTGGGAAAGAAGCTCAAGCATAGGAAAGAAAACAGCTGGAGAATATGAGAGAGACACTTAGAGGCAGAAGAGACTGGAAGAAACTTGGAAATTGTCACCACATGAGCTTATCCCTGGTCTTTGAAAAAATAATAAAATCAGGTGGGCTCCAGGAAAAAAAAAATCACTTTTGGTGATGCTCAGATCAAAACCTCAAAGAAGGAATGCTATTCCCAAAGGGAATAAACCATCCCACCATGAACTGGCACTCCCAGATGTTGATCCCCCAGATCCCATTAGATCTGAAGTCCTCAGCAGCTCTGGCAATGTGTCACCCATCTGGAAAAGTCATCGAAACCCGTTAGGATGCTGTGAAATGGTGGCAGTGCTCCTGCTGCTCGCCTGCTGCCCCAGCCAAACGTTGAACCTGGCCAAGGATGCTTTGGGGAAACAACTGGCATGGGAAGCCTTGGGAACAGATGCACAAGGAGAGGCCTGATGGTGAACTGGGATGTCTAATTGTAGCAAAACAGATCCTGTCTTGGGTTTTTTTTGATTATTCATCTTGATGATTGCAATTCCTCCTGCCTGTCTTGGACATCTCTTTGAGCACGAATTATTCCCTAGGCTCCAGCAAGGTCTTGGCTAGCTAAGAGCCAACATCCGTCATTGAGTTGTATCCGAACGCCCCTGCCTGCAGCACAGGAGTCTGACAAAGGTTGTACAAGATGCACAGAAGATGCTGGGTGCAGACTCCCCTCCTGATCTGAGGGTGGCTAGCGCAGCCAGGCACTCCTTTACACCTGATCTGGCAACATCACTTCCCTCATTAATTACTGCCTGTCGATTACAGCGTTCACCAAGCGGCTGGGAGTTGGGTTGGTACCCTCTTTCATCTGCAACCTTGGGAAAGGGTAGACTCAAGGTCTTATTTTGGCTCGCTGGCAGAGTTTGGCTCACAGCTGTAGACAAGGCTTGATTCAGGGTTATCAGAAATGCCATAAAACACCTTGCATAATTAAGTTTCAGTGGCAAAGACACCTGGAAAATTCACATCAAAATGTTTAAAATGGGGGGGGGGGGGGGGGGACCTCTGGAAAAAAACAGGTTCTGGCTCCACCCCTGGACAAACTTACTCTAAACCCTGTTTGAGGAATCTAACAACTCAGCCTTCCTGGAGATCATATATAAACCACCCTAAGATCACAGCCAGTTTCAGGCTGAAGCGGAGGCGCTTGGAAGTCCTCTACCACGTTGGGGCTGCGAGAAGCGTCCTGTGAATAAAAAATATTTATGTGCTGCTCTTTCACACGGTAGGTTGGTTTCTGTATATCTGAAATTAAGTCAGTTAGATATATTTTAAGCTTGTGGAGGGGGTGGTGCAAAAGAAGAACTTTTCAGTAACTTTTCTGCCTGAGCTGGGGCAGAAACTGTCATGCTCTGGAGAGTACCGCATGAGGCACTTCTTGTGGTTCACTCTTCTCAGTTTTCAGCTTATTGGTCACCATGTTCCCGATCCAGCACTAGTAAAGAGGTAACAGACCAGATGTCTTGGGTCAGAGCAAGGGTATCTCTAGCTCAAGATCCTGAATCCAATGGAAATGAATACATGAAGTCCAGGGAAAAGAACAAGAAAAGGGCAAACGTGCAAGGTGACTTTCCAAGCCTTCAGCAGTCCTCAGCTTAACAATTCCGCAGCCAAATGTGGGGTTTGTGTTTTAGAGGCCACGACAGCTCTGTCTCCCGTGAATCTTTTTAGCTGCCTTATTTAAAGGGCTAATTATTTTAAAACCCCTCCATCAAATGTCTAGCAATGAAAATGGAAATACCACTGCTATCCCAAAGCCTGCAGTGCATCTGGAAGAAGATAACGCATGCTGCATCACTGCCAGCATCACAGGGAATTTTTCAGCAGTTTTCTCCAAACCCAAAGATGTTGCTGACTGCTAAAAATCATGTCAACACCTGAGAAAGACAAAACAGGACCTGTTTCTGTTCAAGAAATAGAAAATCCTGCACCAGCGCCTTTTACTGTACAGGAAAAAACAATCAGCAAAGCTAAAGATGTAGATCAGTAGGAATCCTGTGCAACTGTAGGAAGGGCTGCCCCTCCATCTCTGCATTGCCACCGCAGCAGCCAGGGTGCCAACGACACAGAGATGTCATCCCTCGTGCTTGCTGCTACCATCTGCTTGGCCTTTTCTCTTTCTGTAAGTTCATTGTCTGGGGTTGGACACCCCAAAAATGCAAGCCAAGCAGCAGGACACACTCCCCAATGTCAGCCAGGACCTCAAGCTGGACCACTTTGGATTAAACATCTGACCTAACTTTAGGGCAGATTAATCCTGCTGCGAGCACAGAGGAGTGGTGGAAGAGCTGCATGTCTGTGTGAGCTTGGACGGGGCCAGAGACATGGAGGAAGCACAGCATCACTGTTGTTTCCCTTCCAAATCCCCTGTGAGATTAAAGCCCAGCTCAGCATTGCAGGTTGAGCAGGGCATGCACCCAGCTGCAGGTCCTCTGCTGTGGGATGGTCCTCAGAGTAGAAGGGAGCAAGATGGTATCCTGAAATAGGGGCTCTCAGCCCCTGGGGTCTTTCAGGTTTTTTTCTCCAGTGCCAATGCAAAAGCTGAGCTTTTGGCCAACACAAGGTAGGCGGGAAAATGTGGCCTTGTCCCAACACCATTCCTCGTTTCCAAGAAAACTTTGCTGTGTGAGCTGATTAGATGTGGGGTGGGTTTGGATCCCTCTCCAGACAGGCTAAATTCTCCCACTGCTGCCTCCTCTAGGCACCTAAAACCTATTTTAGATTTCACCCTTATTCCCCTGTTGATTTTTCCGTATCTAGGAGGACAGCAGTTGTTCCCTCCTTGGTCTCTCGTAGTCCCCTCCTCTGACAGCCATGTCCCACAAGCACAAAAATTACTCCAGGCAATGACAGGCTTTCTCCAAGTTGAGTGTCTCTCTGCATATGCCCTCCAGGTGAGCAAAAGCCCTGCACTTGAAATCCTCCCTGCGATGCTGTTGCTGCTGCTGCTGCAGGTCTCAGCGAGCTGCCTCTGGCTGGGACGCAGCGAGGTGGTGACATCCTTTGAAAGTTCATGCCCTCAGTTTTTCTTCCGGGAAATCCCCCCAAATGAAGCCCTGGAGCCAGAGAGCCCAGCCTGGATCTGCCAGCGTTACAACAACCAGTATTACTTTGCCACCCTGTACGACAGGAACAGGCGTATTCCCGTGTACTCTGCTTACCTCTACCAGCCCGCACCTGGCAAGAGACCTAAAACATGGCTGGTGGAGCCCCAGGTGAGTGTCCTCTCGCACAGTGTGTCACCCTCCAGTCATTAAAAGATGAACTGCAGCATTTAACCAAACACTTCTTTTTCCTCCCACACATGCAAATGGGCCCACTGGATGGGATTCGTCTCATCTAACTTCAAACACCTTCACCACACGATTCCTCTGATGTGTCTGAGACATCAGCAGGAGGATGAGATGAGTCATATCCTAAAAGCGCCCATTTTTCCGCATTGACCTTACAGGAGCACTAAGTCAAATTACATTACATTACATTCATGTACATTACATTAAGTAAGTCAAGGCCCCCCCTCCCTGTCCCATTCTGTGGTGGGGGACAAAACGATGGGGAAAAGACACCCAACAGCAGCTAAATTTGAGGGACCAGCTGTGCTGGGCTCTGATCTCTGCTTCCCCCTGAGCTGTTTCTCATCCCTGACATAGCGTATTTGCTCCCAGTTAAGAGTCAGTTTGACTTTGTTCGTGGCATCAGAGAAGTGCAGAGAAACTCAGAATTAGGGTGAGAGGACCCAGTGAAGAAGTTCAAGCACAGGCACTCAGCAATGAGAGGGTTGGATTAACATGGTAAATTTATTGAGTGATATTTCAGGCAGTGAAAAGGGAGTAGGACCAGTATGAGTCAAGTCAGAAGTGCATGATCTACATCCACCTGCGGTTGCACATTGCCACCATTGCCTCAGGCTTGGTTCAGAAGGATCCACCAGACACACAGGTCTCTGCGAAATACAGAGGCCTCCCAAATGTCCTTCTGACAAACTTCAGACCTTCAGAAAAAAAGACCAAGCAAATGATGGAAGAGAAGAAGACAAAATTCAGGTCATTGCTAGGGACACAGTAGCAGTAGGGAATTTAGGTGAAAATGAGCCGCAGAAGAAAGCCATATGCCCTGTTCCAGAGGAAGGCTAAATATGTTTCCCTAAATATGAAAAGAAAGGTGTTATAGTTATGAAAAAAAGCATTTACACTTGTTACTCATAGGAACTCAAGCAACTAATTTGGTGTTGCACCACAGCAGCCTCCATATTTAGAGGGGATAAAACCTGCTCTTTTCCTCCTGGACCATGGACCCAGGCCATCTGTGAGATCTGTGATTTTGCTAACTTTCCTCAGAGGTCTTTTTGCAGAATTTAGGTTCCCTGGGTCTCTTTGGGGATTATGAGCTCTTTTAAGAGGCTGATCATTTCTAACTTATTTTCAGTGATGCTGCGGAAGGAGCACATCTGTGTTCCCTAGCACAGATCAGCTCTGAGACACGTTATTAGCACTGCAGTAGCAAATCCCACTTGCATTCAGGTATCTTTGCTTACTGAGCAGAAAGGTTCATCATCGCAATGAACTACAGCCCTCCCAGGAAAACCTCACCTCTAGGATCGGTTTCCTTACACGTGTATGGGGGTTAGAGGAGGCAAACACTAGTGTTTCAGGAGTGTGGTACCCCTGCAGCAACCACACTTACTTCTTCCCGAGTGAGCGGCCTCACTCAGTGGGAGAAGTGGGAGAAGAGCAGAAGGGTCTGAGTCCTCCTTATCTCCTCCTGGTAGTCCGGTGGGCTCCATGGCTCTTCTGCTCATCCTCTTTCCATCCTGTCCACCTTCAAGGACTCCCTAAGATGCCCAACCTTCAAAGAGGGTATGTGTGTGCTTGTTTTCCTTATGCTTGTAAAACACCAGGGTGTTGACAGACTGGATTAAGAAAAGGCATCAAAACCTTGCATAGAGACTGAGAGCGCTATTGTGGAAATGGGGCTGAACGGAGCAAAAGCCAGGGCTGGTGATAGTGTGATTAGGTGCAGGTGATGAAGGTTGGGTTGGAGGAACTGGGGAAAGCCCTGGACAGATGTGGGATGTGGAGAAGGGAGGAAAGGGAACCAGATGTGGCAGGGGCTATGTCTCACCAAAGTCACCTTTCAAACCTGGGAGTGGAAAATGCTCATTGTCTCATGCATCTACCCACACTCCCACCACAGGCTGCAGGCTGGATTTCAAAGGTCACAAGTCAAATCGAGAGCAGTCAAATTCTGAGCTTTATTATTTATTTTTTTTTTAATCTCTTGTGTTCATCAGGGAGGGGCAGCTTTATGATTTCTCTCTGATTCATGCATTTTCATACACTGAGATGACAAAAAATGGGTGCTCGGCACTCAGAGACTTCTGCTCCAGGGAAACCTGCTCCATTACCCCCATCCCCAATACTAACACATTTTCCTCTTCTTTACTGGTCAAGCTGATGGGTCTAACTTATCCCAAAACTATGGAAAAAGAGTGGACCCTCTTAAATAATTACAACGTCAGCTTGGAGCAACTCAGCAAGAGCCAGGCTATCTACCAAGACTACAAGAACCTGACGGGTTTGAACCGTGGCCATTTAAACCCCAGCAGCCATCACCCCGACCCCAGCAGCAGGAAAGCTACCTTCACCCTCACCAACATAGTGCCCCAGAATGAGAAACTCAACGGCGGCGCATGGAACAACTATGAGCAGCAAATGATGATCAGGAGGACCCAGGGCTGTAACACCACCTACGTCGTCGTGGGCGCCGTGCCTGGGAACAACTATATCGCCAAGGGGAGGGTTAATAAACCCAGCTACCTCTGGTCGAGTGCCTGCTGCGAGGTGGACACCAACCACAGGAAGTCTTGGGCGGTCATTGCTGAGAACGACAGGAACGAGGTCCAGCTCCTCACGTTGGGGGAGCTGGAGGACGTGTTGACCCAGCTCTACGGGAGGGGCCAGGTTTCTCTGTTTGACAGCGCCTGTCCCCGGGCATAAGCCCTGCTTCACATCCTGGGTGTAAAAGGCTTGGGAGCTTTCGCCAACATGTCCTGTGTAGCATCTGTCTTGCTTCCTTCTCTAGTGGTTTTCCAGCTCTGTCTCTCAGAGCACCTTCTCCTCTGATAAAAGGGAGAAAGAGGCCAGCAGAGCCTCCAGTTGGTTTGCTTTGCTGCTTACCCTTGGATGAAGCTGTCAGGGAGGAGTCCTTGCCCTGGCCACCCTGGAGGGGCAGGCTGGATAACAGCAAGGAAATCAGAGCTTGTTGCTGACACTAGAGGTGCTTTGATTTTTTTTCCCTTTTCCTCCAGGCCCGTATACAGATTGTAGTTCCTTCCTCTCCTCGTTAAATATCACTGATGTTGTGCTGCTGACTTGTCCCTCACCTCTTCAGGAAGGGCATGGGTCTAGGGTGGCTCAGGTTGCCCATAGAGATTGTGGAGTCTCTGTCTCTGGGGTCAAAACCCAACTGGACAATCTGCTCTAGCTGACCCTGCTTGAGCAGGGGTCTGGACTAACAGACCTCAAGAGGCCCCTCCCAACCTCAACGATTCGGTGATTCTGTGGGCTAAGAAAGCAAAGAGCCCAAGGATTGCTGGCAGTCTGTAAGGATTATCCTACAAATACATTCTGACCAACACAGCCAATGACCACAGCAGAGGATAAAGGGAGGAAGGTGGAAAGGAGGAAGACAACTAAGCATAGGAGGAACATCCCAGCTCTCTTGCAGTCTGTAGATAGGTAAAACAAGGAGAAGGAAGGAAATAACCTACATTAATCACAAGGCTCCCCAACCCTGAACTTGCATGAGGACCGTGCTTATGTAAATTTACTAGCAGGTTTTTGTTTGCTTGCTTTTGGACCATGCCCCTTGAGGGCAGGAGCTGAGGTATCAGACAACCAGTCTCAGGGGTCAGATATACAGCAGGCTTTGGTCAGTCAAAGACAAATTTTGGTGATACGCTGGTTGGATAATTTCATTCTCTGCTCTGCTTCTAAACCTTTTCTGCAGATTTATGTATAAACTAATTTTGTGAAATATATTCAATGGGTGTAAAGATCTATGTGTGCCATATCATTTCGTTCCTGAGTGGTTTACAATATAAATTATTTGCTCCAGTAGTGGATCATAAGGTCACTTTACTTATAAACCAAAATTTGCTTCCCACTGAAATTTTACCTATAGCATCCTTGCGGGAGGTAGGCTGTCCAAATGCAATCTGAAGATGCCATAACACCTACAAAAGTGTCACCATCAGACTCCACTTACTTTTCCTATGAATGTGCATGAACAAAGCAGATCACGGTGCAAACAGCTCATACAAACTCTTTCACTTCCAGAGATATCAGCTTGAGCCTGAACGTCTCAGGTCAGGTTCATCAGCCTACTGGGTCTCATCGCTCACCCAGGACAAACCTCTGGAGACTGCATAGAAACATGGGGTGGGGTTCAGGTGTGGAGTCAGACACCTACATGCAGATGTCTCCATGCATGCTGGCTTTCTGAGCTCTGACTGCAGCCAGCAGAGATCCAAGCATGGCTTAACTTCATAAACAGAGGCATCCTGGGCCACTTGAGATGCCCTGATGTATGCAAGGCATCCAGTGGGGCTGGCTGATATGCTGCAGGATCCTTGGGGGCACCCGCATCCATCTGGGCCAGCAGCCAGAGGCCAGGCAAGTTCCCCAAGGGCATCTCCAGTGGCTCTGGGCACCTGAGCGCAGGCAACCAGATCCCACTGCAGACCACTGGGCAGTGCCTGGTAGCATCATGGACTTCTGCTCCTGTTGTCTCCAGCTGCTGTGATGAGAGCAATAGCACCCACTTGTGCCAGCTTGTGTTGCTCCTTTTTAGGAGGACAAGGCAGGAACATGACTCACACCCCCCTTTTCTGGATAGCCCCTGCTGTCCCAGGTCCCATACATACATACAAATATCTTAAGGGCGGAAGTCACGAGGACGGAACCAGGCTCTTTGCAGTGGTGTCCAGCAACAGGACAAGGGGCAATGGTACAAACCGAAACATAAGAGGTTTCAGTTGAATATGAGGAAAAACTTCTTTACTCTGAGGGTGACAGAGCCCTGGAACAGGCTGCCCAAGGGAGTTGTGGAGTCTCCTTCTCTGGAGATATTCAAAGCCCGCCTGGATGAAGTCCTGCATAGCATGCTCTAGGAGAACCTGCTTTAGCAGGGGGGTTGGACTGGGTGATCTCCCGAGGTCCCTTCCAACCCTTGCCATTCTGTGATTTCTGTGATTCTGTGTCCCCTGCCCTGAAGGATTTTTGCTCCTCAGTTCAAATGCTGGCACAGACCACTGATGGGGTGAAATCATCGGTGCTATTTCAGGTTGAGGGACCTCTGCGTACACCTCTGGGGTTGCTCATGGGGCTTTCTCTGACTCGCACAACCACCTTCTCAGGCCTTCTGGGGCTTGAAACCACACTCATCCTTGCTGCTGCCTGTCCCATGCCCTGCCGCCCCCACTTTCCAGGCTCTGATGGAATTCCCCGCTTCCAGACCACCCCCTGAGTCACCCCTCCACCAGCTCCCCAGAATCTTTTCCACTGGCAGTACCCAGAAATGCCCTCCCCTCCACAGCATGCATGTGAAATACATGGGAAACCAAAAAAAAAAAAAAAAAAATTAAGTGAATCAGCTTGGAGACTGCCTTCCAGCAGATATCAGGGGTGCTTCACACAGAACCCCAGCTTGGAGCTGAGCAGATGGCTGCCCCAGCCCTATGGTCCCCAGCTCCAGGAGCATCCTCCCAGGCAGCTTTCATGTGTGATTTACTCTGGTTTCTGCTGCTCCTGGCTATGAACCGGGAATAGGGATACAGCCCTTTGGTGAGCCCATAGCCAGTCCACGCGTCGTGCGCCTGCCCCCGCTGGAGTGGGAAGCTCTTCTGTCCGCTGGGAAGATACAGCTCCACTGGGATGGGAAGGTAATTTCGCAGTTTGCTCTGTCTCTGTCCGTCTTTGGGGAGAGCTGTGGGTGCTAGCGGGTCGCTGGGATTTTAGACACAAAGGAAAAATGTGAGGGGATGCTGGGAGCTAAACCCCATTAGCCCTATTGCTCATTGCATTGCCCGCTGGGGTTGTCCGAACGGGCATGCAGCTTGCAGAGGGCCCTGCCACTGCCTAAGCTCACTTCCCTGCAAAAAGCTGGACCATGCAGCTTGCTTAGTCCTTTCCCAAAACCATTGATGTTTCAAACTCCTTGAACTGGACAACATGTTGTCACATCCTGTCCTAAAGAAGAAGGAAAAGGGAGAATCAAGAGAGTTGGCATCATCTGGCCTCTGCTTGAGAAAGCAGCTGGGCAAAACTCCTTCGATGTATCCAGATTTTGAGCAGCTATAACATTTTGCAAGAGTAAATACAATATGCTTATTTGTAAAGCTCTCCAGGAGCATCTCTGGCTGCCGCATAGGGAAGACAGACTGGGAGCATCATACTGGGACTTTGCCATCGCCTGGGCAAAGGAGATGCCGTCTCCATCTGCTGGGTCAGACACGCTGAAGCTCTTGGATTTGCTCATCTCTTTCCTGTAAGCAGCAAATGTTCTGTGTGTGGTTCTGCATGAAACACGCACTGTTTGTGGCACTACCAAGCTGCTCTCCTAGCTGGTTGTCCAGGGGGAGTGCACATCTCTATCTCACCCTGCAGGGATAGGGTTCTTCCTGGGAAATGAGGCTCAAAGCCATGAGAGTCCTTGAGTCTCACAGGAGGTCCCACTGGGAATTTCCTGTCTTCAGTTCAATGTGGATCTACAGAAAGGAAAAAAAAAATAATTTCCATTAACTTAACTCCTTTATCTTGCCAGGAGGTATTAGAAGAGAGGAATGTTCAGTTTATTGAAAAACAAGCAACATCTCTATTTTCACATGTTATGCACTGTGGTTGCAAAATAAGCTGGAAAGCCTGGAGACTTGAAAAAGAGTTCTTGCCTCCTGATTCTTCATCCAAACACGTGAAATGTTAGTGTTGGCCAGTTAAATGGAGGAACAATGAATCTTTGCATCTCTACAGCATCTTCTGTCTGATCTTTAGCGCCTTTTCTTGATTTAAAGGGCTAAAATAATGGTTGGTAACTCCTAGAGCAAAACCCGGTGTGGGATAAACAGAAGGGCCCTGAATATATTGAACTAAAGGGTTGAGACAGCAGAAAAGTCTGTTGGGAGTTTATAAAAGAGGAATGGCACCATCAGAACAACTGGGTCATTGAACATATTTGGCAGAGAGGTAGCAAATGAGCAGAGGGGGAAGAGGAAAATTTCTGCCAGACCAGCCGTAAACTGGGCTCGGAGGAAATCTTCAACAGGAAGGAGAATGGAGATCTCAGATCTGATGTGGTGGAATGAAAAACATTTTAAACTGGGGAAGAGAGTTAACACTGAGTTAACACTGGACGCGCCGAGTTAAGGCTGCAGATGCTGAAAGGCTTTATGCTGTGTCTGTGCGATCTTACACAACTCTCAGGATATTTGCTGGGAAGATTTCTTTTTCACATGCCGTAATAGTATCAGTGAGATCAATATTTTCAGATCCAAAACGCCAGGTCTCATACTATGAACTAACGTTTGCTTTCTAAGTATCACGTTGGCTTCTGTAAAGCACTTATAATGTAAACGTGCGCTCTGTTTCTGACAAATTGCACAACCGCATCTCTTTCACCAGTTACGTTACCTGAACCTAATCTCTTTCTGAGTAACCTGCTCATGTTTTCTTAGTTCAGTACATGAAGACTTGTTTTAACAAACTGCTATGTGCATAAATGTTAAACAGTAATCTACTCCCAGGGCTTTGGGATTTTACTCTGAACGTTAGGAGCACTGGACTGGGACTGAGACTGGTTTACAAAGTCACCCCAGTACCACGGTTTCCAATCAATAAAACGAAGAATTTTCTTCATTTCACTGTGCACTGTGACTTAAGGCTAAAAAGGGGAGTATAAAAGCCTTCAGGTTTGTTATTTTCCTCTTACACTGCCCTAAATCAGAACTTAACTGAGGACTGAGGGGAGTTTGAGCAGCACGAAAAACACTAAAAATTGGAGGAGACATAAGCCTTTGGTTTTGAGCAGAGTGAGCTGGAAAACAGGGCTACTCATGCACAGGAAATTTTGTCATTTCAAAATGTAGTTTCAGTCTGAATCAGAACAAAACCCCAAGAGTTTCCAAATTCCCCTTGAAATGGAAATTCTGAGAATTTTGGTCTGGAAACGCTGAAGCAGGGTGTTTCTGATACTCACCTCCTGCCCCAGACCTGCCGAGCGAAATCAACTTTCTCGTCAGTGTGCAGCCGTGCTGCCACCAGCTTCCCTGAGGAGGTGGGAGGTTTCCTGGGGACACCTGTGGTGACATCTCCCAGGAGCCTCTCCGAGGATCCCCAGGCTCTGAGTATTGATCTGGGAGCCCTTATCCCTGCTGGATACCTGGGGCATTGCACAGCTGAGTCCTGGAGGTACCTCAGGTGGTTGAAAGGGCTGTGTTAGGAAGATGGAGGAAGATGGAGGCTGTTGGCAGGGTAGAAGAACCAGTTTTGTTTCTTGCAAAAGACCCAAACCATTTATAGAATCATAGAATATTTTGGGTTGGAAGGGACCCCTAGAGGTCATCTAGTCAAACCCCCCTGCAGGGAGCAGGGACACCTTTAACCAGATCAGGTTGCTCAGAGCCCCGTCCAACCTGGCCTTGAATGTTTCCAGGGATGGGGCCTCCACCCGTGCCAGGGTTTCACCACCCTCATTGTAAAGAATTTCTTCCTTATATCCAGTCTAAATCTACCCTGGTTTAGTTTAAATCCATCACCCCTTGTCCTGTCACAACCAGCCCTCCTAAAAAGATTATCCCCATTTACGCAGCAGCACTTTTCCTGGCAGCCATGGACTGCACCCTCCTACCACATGGACCTCTCCATGGTTGGGATGACACCTCCGGAGTCTATTGGCAGAAAGGGTCATATTTGGTATGGGTATGAATACCACAGCTTTAAAAATGAAATCTAGGTAGGGAATATCTTCCCTGAATTTCTTCTGCAGAAAGACTGGAGGAGAAAACAATTAAGAGACCTGGAAATGACTGGTGGAGCGGGTGCTTGCTAGAGTTCTGAAGTCTTTGCTCGCATGCCTTTATGCTCCCCAGGTGAGCACGTATTTGCCCTGCCACGCTGTTTTTCCTATAGACAAGGTAAAAACAAATCTAGAAAATGTGTAGGTCGCTGCAGTGTTATGGCTGTGACTGAGAGGCAGGTCTGTGCTCTTTCGCTGCCTCCCTGCACGCCTTCTCAACCTTGCCTTATGTCTACTGTCTGAATTGTCTAAGACACAGGCCATTTTTGGCCACCAAACAGTGCTTGTGCATAAGATCCCCACCTTTACTATTTTTTATTTGTCATTGCAACCAAAAAACATGCTTAAATTTAAACTTAAGAAATTATTTTGTCTTAGGGTGGCGGGAAGTATTTTTATCAGGTTTGTTCAGCAATGCATTTACAGAGGTGAGTGACAGATTCTGCAAGTCTTCACGACTTCTAGGGCTGGGATCTGGCTTACTTATTGGGACATCTTATAGTAGGTGTTTACATGTGGGGGTAATTCTGCAGGCTGGGCACAAACGAATTGTGCTGCTTGGCTTCCAGCTGTCAGTGCAGAGGAAGATGGGCCTTCCATAGGTCCTGTGTTGCAGCTTCCAGCCCTATATAGATGTCTCCGACACCCCTGGGTGTCTCAGATCATGGTAGTTACCTATCTTTAGGCAACCAGATTGATCTGTAGGTGTTTCCTTGCCAGCTGCTGTCTGAGATCCCAGCAGAGTCAAGGGAGATCCAGTCAATGCAGTCCACGGAGTCTGGAAAACCGTCCAACCAGGGTGGACACCTGCATTTGATAGCCCAGTCTCTCTAGACTCCTCTTTTCTCCACTGCGATGGGACCAGCCCACATGGAGACACCTATATGAAGGCACATACGATGACACATTGCAACGTGCAGGCTGATTACACTGCAGATTCCTGGAAAAACACATATTCTGACACTTGGGTTCCTGGCCATGGTATAGCGCTGTGTGTATTTTCACCCCTTGGGGAGGGTTAGGGTTAAGGGAGCTCCAGTGTCCTTAGATTGTAAAAATCTATGAATTGCTTCCATTATCTATTTTGGAGACATCGCTGCCAGAGATCCTCTTGCCCAAATATTTTTAGTTTCCTCATGCATTTTAAAGGTTAGCTGTGATAGTACATGTGTGATGTGAGCTTTAGCACAGGTCTTTAGAAAAAAAGCCTTCCTGCAACACATCCCTGAGTTTGTCGTACCTTTTGTTAAAATGAGAGGGTAACAGAAAATAAATCATGTATTTTTCAAAGTTTAAATCAATAGCAAGAAGAACAAGCTGCCTTTCAAACACCCAGAACAATTTATCATTATAGTTTATTAGTTGTTCCATGCTGAGAAAACGGAAGTCTACAAAATAAAAACATCAATCACCACATCTCATGTAAAACAAGTAAGAGCGGCCATGGAGGAAGCGCAATAGTGGTGGTGCCCCTTTGGCCACAGCCTCTTCCAGTGGTGGAGTTTTGCTCCCAGGCTGGGTCCTACTGATTTCTAGTTGCTCTCCGTGTGTTGTCTTGAAGGATCAAGTCTCGGACACATTTCCCCTGAGGGCCAACAAGCCCTACCGAGAGGTAAAGTACAGCGCAACCGAGAGTTACAGCCTCCTGATAAAGTACGTACACTGAATCACAGAATCACAGAACGGCAAGGGTTGGAAGGGACACAGCTCCCGTGGCGGAGGTGACCTGGGTTCAGACTCTCTAGGTAGACATTAACAGCTAGGAAAATTAAGCCACGTAATAGTTGTCCAGTCTATAACCCATCATTGCTTACAGGTCTCTTAGCAGCAGTGTGTCTCCCTTCATTTCCAAGAACCAAAGGCAAAATGTGGAGAGAGACCCCGAGCCAACCTGGCTACAGAAAGGAGGAAAAACCCACTGGTGCAGTAGGAGACATATGACTCTGCTCTTGTTATCTGCATAAAAATGTGCGTGCTAGGAGCAGAAGAAATATTAGCTTTCTCCACTGAAATTCCCTGAGCAAGACAAGCCATGCCAGCCTAACTGCAAAGCTTAGGGGGATATGTTAGTAATAAGTAATGTGCATCGACTGAATGAAGCAGAAGAGCTTAGTACCACTGCTGCAGCCTTTAGAGCAGCTGACAGGTGTGAGAACCCATCATCTATTGCAGAAATACAGATTGTTGCTTGCTCCCATACAAAATAACAGCATGTAATAGACCATTACACATTTGTCTTTATAAAGTTATGTAGTACAAATAAGTCCTATTCCAACAGGAATAAAAAAAGGCATGGGAAGTATAAATATAAAGGCTATGGTGTGAGAATAACTCAACAGGAATACAAACCAGTAAAACAATGACACATACACTCTATCACAAAATAGGGAACCACACTAAAATCTCACGTCTCCTGAATTATAATCCCATTTTGCTTTTGTTATATACCATGTAAGCATCTATAGCTAATCTGGTCAATCTGGGCATCGTTTAGCGTCAATGCAGAGAAAGAGGCATCTTTAAACCATGAATCATTTGGCCTGTATCTATCTATCTATCTATCTATCTATCTATCTATCTATCTATCTATCTATCTATTTGTGTGTGTAGATATATGTGGCATAAATAAATGTGCACATACATGTATATATAGGCAATAGGGTGAGATGAACTGCTCTCTGAAGGGACTTGGTCCTCCCCATTTTCTGCCTCAGACATAGATGCTTGCATTTTGTCAGATGAACCCATCCTACCAGGCTAAGCGTGGCTAAAAGGGGTGGAAGACTATTCAAACTTCACAAATTCCCCGTATAATGTAAGTACATGGCAAGTATCGTGTATGCTTGAGTCTGTCCTTAAATGCTTTCTGCGCTAGGTTCTTTGGTGCTCTGCAGCTACAAAAGGAGCTGTCAAATTAATTAACCGCCACAATCTGCAGCATCCTTTTCTGAGCTGTAGGAATAATGTATTAACTGTTGTGGAAGGCGTTAGTCCAAAATAATTGGATAGAGGGGGGTGCATGTGTATACTGAACCACAAGGGGGTCCAGGAAGATTTTCAGCTTATGTGCAGAGGTAAATGGGTTTAATTTCCTTTTCCAAGACGAACAGTGTGAGAAGGAGAAAAGTGTGACTGTGTTTGACCCATCTGAGTAGAGAAGGGACACGGGATGTCAGGTGTCTAGAATCTCTCTTTGTGGGGAAGGTGGTGTGTGGGCTGTAATGACGGTGCCATCATCTAACGTGCTTGGGCGAGCGGTCCATATGTACGCCTGGTCGCTTGGGAGAGGCTGCAGTTATATTAGCAATACATCTGCTATAGGGGAGGAGGAGGAGAAGTGTTTCTGGGCAGCAGTTTCATGCAGGGCTCGTTTCCTGTCTGTCAATGATGGGGTGGACCCCGTAGGTGGAAAGTCACTCTGTCCCCATAAGAATTAAGCCGTAATATTTTCCGCCTCCTTCACACATTAGATTTGAGTGTCCAGGCTTCCTCCTCAATCGCCCCTGCTGGTCTTGTTGTTGCTGGTACAACCTGGTTTCTTCTGTGGCAAGGCATCAATTTCATGAATTCGGGTCTGAACACCGCAATTCCCTGAGAAGTCTTCTCTACAGCAGGAAAAAGGCTTTCCTACAGCTGGGAAGAGGCAGGTTTTCTATGGCTTCTTCTGTATTTACTATGAGAAACCACACAGCACTTTTTGCCGAAGACATCACTTAGGATCTCAGTTACTATTTCATCTGGTATTGGCTATTTCATCACTTGTTCCACCACAGGGCCAGTGCAATGTAGATCATTCTTGCCCATTTTTACCTATCATATTCTCAGAAATCCCACAACGGCCTGGGCAATCTGCACCACAGTTGACCATCTTCATTAAAACATGTTTCAAAACATTGTCTACACTTTCTATGGCTTTATTCTATCATGAACTGGCAAAAAAGCACGACCGATGTGGTTTCACAAGGTCCTTCTCCTTTTCGAGAAAAATCTCCATTCAGCAGAGAACCAGAGCCCATCAGTAATTAGTAAGGAACATGAAGAGAAATGGGGATGAAGATTTAGCAAAGAGAGAGGAGAAAAGGAGAACTCCCAAGTGTCGAATAGGGACATCTTGGATTAACTAGGCTGGGGAGCCTGTGAACGGGAACAGCCTTTGTACAGCTCAGTGTAGTAATAGAAACAGCGAGGAGGCCAGGCTAAAATAAGTCTGAAGTATAAAGTTGTCAGGGCACGACTGAGAAATCAGGGGGATGAAGGAAGAAGAATTACGTGGTCATGGTGGCAGATGCTCCACCAGACTTCCCACAGGTTAGCCAGCGAGAAAAAGACTGATTGCATAATCTATCTGAAACCAACGTATTTGCATAATTAACCTTAATTTCCCCACGGGGTTAATTTTCCACCCATTATTTGAACTGCCATTCTCAGTTCCACAACAGCTGGGACAAACCGTGCTTTTTAATTTCAGCAGCTCTGATCCCTCCTTTTCTTGTGCCAGTATTTAACAGCTGAACCAGGCAACCCAGGGTCATTTATTTAATATCACAGAAGGTATTGAGAAATCTAAGCAGTGCGATAGTGAGATGGCTGATCCGGTTGATACCTCTGCTAGGGATCCCACAGCTAGGGATTTTTTTTTTTTTTTTTTTAGATTTCACATTTTCCTGGTTCCGTCCCACTTACCTTATTCTCTGCTTGGTGAGTCACACAAAGGCAGCGGGAATGATTAGCAGAACAAAAACCATAGCTGTTAAAACAGAAAATCGTCACAGTTAGCACCTGGTTGGATCTGTAATTATTTCAATTATTCCAACTGGGAGAAACAGGCAAGACCTGGGGTAGGGTCCAGAGTTCTTCCATATTGCCCCACTGCTTTGCTCCCTGGGGCAAACAGGACCCAGCCAGTGGGGATCTGGGCAACTAGAATGCAACCATGGCCAAATAACTGGGGACTACTGATGCTGCCATCTCCAGCATAGTTTGCAATACTCCTCCTTCCCTTCCTTTATCTCATTCCATTATTCCTCCTTATTATAATGTGCGCTACAGTTGTCAGCAGACTCCAGCTGGAATCAAGAGCCCTTGTACAAAGTCTTGAGCATATGCACAGTAAAAGACAATTTCTATTTTAGCAGCTAATTGTTGAATGGGAGATGGGGAAGGGGGAGAAGAAAATCTCTTCAGACTGTTCTGAATGCACCAGTTTAGCTGTGAGAAAATATTTTATTTGCCCACCCTTTTTTTACTCTTCTGAAAATGTGAAAGAAACACATCATTTAAATATTTACATTTTTCCTGGGTTTTTCAGTTGAAGTTATTCACTGAATTCACAGAAAGTCTCAGAGAAAGAATCTGAAAATGGCTTCATTTAAAAACGAGAATTTTGGTTTATATATTTTCTTCTACATCCCTTACGAGTCTTTGAAAACCTCTCTGTAAAAAGTGTAAGTGCTTAAACAGTATGTTTACACTTTCTTTACTGACTTCTCACCCAATACGTGGACACAGATGTGTCTTGCCATATACTTATCAGTTCTTATAACAGAGATGGGTCTCTTTGGTAGAACAGCGAATTGAAAGGCAAAGTAACTGCTCTGGGGGAATGGGTTGAAGTCCGAGTCCAGTTAACAAAATGACATACCTGTCACTGGCAGTATCACAGATGAGGAAAAGGGTGGATGAGTCGAACCTACAAAAAGAGAGAAAATCTTGATTTTTGCATTGATTTGCTCTTCTGGTGATGAGCATCAAAGCAGTGATGAGGACAGAGTCAGGTTAGGTCTGACAGCTCTCCCTTTGCATAGAGACTTAAGTGCCATGTTTTTTTCTTGGCCATCAGTAGATGTTTCCAGCCTGGATATCAACATATGTGCTGAGCTGATACCTGGTAATGGTGGGCATGAAGTGAACTGTATCTTCCAGGCAATGGGATCCAGCCAAGGTCTTTATTTCATATGAGACTGAGAAGGATGACTTTCAAGGTGCCAAGCTAGGATTTGGAAACATGGCTTCAAACAGGACCTCTTTTTCCCCGGAAATGTAACACCAAACTTCCCTGGTGCAAGAAATTTATTGAATTTCTCCCTTATCCTGAAAAGGAAGCTCTGAACTTGAGCCACTGTGAGATAAGAGCAGGTTTTTAACAAGAGGTCCTGGAAGAGTGGTGTCTTGATAAATCTCTTTGTGTTGAATGCTGGGGTGAGAACTGAGAAAGGGGAGGATATTCCTTATCCAGCCCCATTAAACACATCGTATCATAACAAAGAGAAAGGCAGTACTTGGGGGAATAAATATTTGGTTTACTAATTACAAAGATCTGACCTTGCTCAGCTTTGAGTGTACTTTTGCAGGAAACTGGAATTATTGTTCTGTTGAACTGAAGGCCAAGATGGCCTATTTCATCATCCAGTCTCAAGTTTTTCATGATTAGAAATTTAAAATTTCAAATATTTGTAATCTCTGACTATTCAATAGGTTGTATCATTTTCTAGGACTGCTATGTTGACGGGGTTTTTTCCATCATAGCAAGAAGGTCCTTCATCCTGATAGTACCAAGGGAAACTATCAATGGAAAAAAAAATTACTGTCCTGAAGGAGGAGGAAAGACCAAACAACAAATTGTGGCTGCTGTACCTGGAACACTCTGAACTGGGCACCACAGGGAAACAGGCAGATCTATGAAGAAAGGGAGAAAGTCCTGGATTAATGCTGAAATAGTGTGTCCAGTGAGTAAAGTGATTCATTCTTACTGTCAGAGCAGCAACGAGAGGCAACAATGATCACCTGAGAGGTCACTCTGCAGGCAACATCCTCATCTACCACATGGCCTGGTATGGGTCACAAAGGCTAGCATTCATCTCACCTACCGTTACGTAGATGTGGCCTCTGAGATAGTCACCTGAGCTCTGCTATAGCCACTGGGGAGAAACAAGCCTTTAAAGGGTGCAATTCATCTCACACTAAAATAGACTACTGAGACAGGGCAGCTAACACAGCACCATCAACACCTATTCCCCTCTGTTGGTTATAAAGGCAGTCCAGCTCAAATGTGGGCATCTATGAAGCAGATGTCTACAGTTCTGCAAGATTAATTTCCCCTTAAAGGCCCAATTATTGGTGAAAACCATTTTTTTTTCCACTCTCTGTTGGTAGGAGAAGTCTTCTTGTGTTGACCTTGCATTGGCTCCCACCTCTGTAAAAGTCAGCCCTATCTCAGAGGAGCTTGGGAAGGTAATGAAAGCCTGAGGACTGTGGAGGTGGTGGACATCTGGGTCCTTCCACCTACAATAGCTCTGCCTGCCACTCAGGGAGGGCCCAAGACCCTCAGTGCTATCACAGATACTTGGTTGTCTTTTTATTGAACTCATTAATTGCAAAGTCAGGAGAGATGCCATCAGAAAAGGTAGGTAATTCGGGGTAGAGGCCATGAAGGCCTTTTTTTTTTTTTTTTTTTTTTTGGCATTAACCCATCTAAGGGCATAAAAGCAAGAAACAGAGGTTCTGCAGCCTCACTTGAGAGGCCTGCTGGCTCCATGGGCGCAATAGTGGTGGGCTTTTTGCTGTCTCCTTGTTCAAAACAGCATCCTGGCTGTTAAATCAAGAGCTGAGACACATCACTCATTTTTAGCTATGGACTGGCTAAACTCTGGATCCTAAAACCCTCAGCAATCATGAGGGATGCTTAGATATAACTTTTGGAGTACCTTACTGTGAAGTGGCAACAGAAGATTACAGTGATAACAGGAGGAAGGAGAAAAGAAAAAGGCTTATTCTACTATTTTCTTCCCAATATATGATAGTGTGGCTCTGTCTGCTCACAAATTCCTGCAAATTTACAGTTAGCATGAAAGCACACCCAAGACAAAATAGGATGCAGCCATGACCTCCCCAGAGGTGTCATCTCCATCAGAGGTGACATCCCCATCAGTGTCAGAGCCCTGAGGTTGCTGATCTCTCCATCCCAGCCCCCAAGCAGGTTGCTCCCTAGGATTGATGCTCTGAGCTGGGGGGTCTGAGCCCTGCATGAACAAGTCATGACACCGATGTGATGCCAAAGCAACCATCTTACCTGGCTCAGTAGTCTGTGGCAGCCACTTGGTGCTATAGCTGCTGTCATTGATGCATTGCATGTCAAGGGGGGTCCAGATGATTTTGCCATTCACCTTCTCGCACCTGCGGGTGCCAGAGGTGGGGTGTTGCTTATCATAACCGCTCTGGCATTTGAAATGTAATACTTGTCCCACGTAATACTGTTGGGTCTGGCTTAAAGAGGCATGTGGCATAGTCTTGGGAGGACCACAAAAATCTGTGGGATCACAAAGCAGCACACGGTTAAATCAGATGATAGATTTTTACCTGCTTCTTCTGTTCTTGAAACAACACGATTTGTATTCTTACGAAATATAGGCAAGCAGGATATACCAAGCCTTCCTAACTGTTTCTTTGGATATAAAATACTCATTGGCTTACACCATATCACTTGTTCAGCCAAGATATTATAGCAATTGCTTCTTTCTCTCTGTCTGTCAAAATAATTAAAAATGACCCATCATTCTTATCCTGCTTCCATGGAAATCAGTGGGAGAAAAGTTACAGTCATGAATGGGCTCTTACTTACATTTCTGGTCAAACTCTGAAAGGTTGCCTTGCTTCTGGGGTGCAGGGCTCTGTGTTTTTCTTTCTGGCTCCTGTGTAACATTTAACTGTATTGTGGGAGCCGTTGACAACAAAGTTTTCTTATCTGTGGGAAAAGTTGTATTTGCTTAATTACAGCAGGACGAATAGCAGAGCAAAGCCAAAGCACCCAAACTTTTAGAGGCAGGATAGAACTGTTGCAAGTTCTAATTTGCAAAGATAAGTGCAAAAGATCATTTGTTAGAGCCGTGCCCAGATGCATCTTATACTGACTCATTGGAAAAACATCTATACAAGTGTAGGAAAAGGACCATGATCACTTACCAATGCATTCAAATTCCCTGTAGACCCAAGCAGCAACCTGGTGTGTTTTCTTACACAGAATCCCCATGTACTGGCCACTTTTCCTTGTGTAGCCACTGTCGCATTCATAATACAGTTTGGTCCCCAGTGGATACATTTCAGCAGTAACATCAGCAAATTCAGTCGTTGGAAGATCTGGGCATTCTTCTGCAAACAGAAGTTCTGAGAATCAGGACAGCCTGGGTAGCTACCTTATTCACCAAGGACTTGCCACACCTTTCTGTCTTATCAATACCAGTTGATGCCCAGAGCTCAGTGAAGTCTAACTCTGCTCCCAGCCACAGGGCTAAAATCACAGCTGAGGCTTGAAAGCGGATGTCACAAAGGGAACATGAGGGTAGCAAAGCTTTGTTTCTTTGATTATCTTTCATCCAAAGAGAGGCTCGGAGTGTCTGGCAAAACTATTAGCTATTTTAAGTGAACATATTTATTTTAACTTTAGAACAATCCCGCCTTCCAAAGCCTTCTTCACATTGGAGTTAGTTGTTGCCATTGATTTGGTAAATACAGATTTGTTCAGGATGCAGGAAAAACCCTTGGGCTTGTCTCCACCAAGTGATGTGAAGGCTGTATTTGTCTACGCTTTTTCAGTTAGGAGGGGCTGATTCGCCTCCCTTGTATTTCATCCAGAGGAGAAAAGATGCTGGAGCAAGGATGTTCTGCAGCAGCTAGGAGTGGTGGTGGGAGGCATCAGGTCCATCTGCCTGCTCCTGCCCCCCTTTCTTTCTGCACCCAGCAGATGGGCAACATGAAACGCTACCAACATTTTCTTAATGAAGCCATACACGATCATATCATAGAGCCGCTGCCTGCACCAGCGAGGCATACTAAGCAAAACTGAGTCATTAAAATTTGCAGCCATCTATAAGCAAACATTGGAAAGGGGAGCAGACTCACAGTTCTGTCTGAGCACACCAAGGAGCAACTTACTGTGAAATAAGTTTGTAAACCTAAATATAACTTGTCCCAAAACAAGGACGTGAAGTGCTGTGTCATCAGCAAATCACATCTAAATATACTTCTCAATCATTTGGAATGAATTAAGTTAGATCATTTCAGTGCACTTGAAAAGCCCACTGAAGCTGAGAGCCAGAAGTTGATAAAGGCACTACTTAATGATTATTTAAAGACTAAAGGCTGAGAAATTCAAACACAAAACAGGCTGGCTGCATCAGGGCTGCAATTTGTGATCTTTGGGTGCATGATCTGTGGCCCTTTATACTTACACACAGCAATAACAGTGATTATGAGTAAAATTTCTTAGTCACCATGGCTTCACATTTCCTGCAGCCATTTTCATAAAATCACAGAATCACAGAATGGTTGGGGTTGGAAGGGACCTTAAAAATCATCTAGGTCCAACCCTTCTGCTGTGGGCAGGGACACCTTCCGCTAGAGCAGGTTGCTAAAAGCCCCACCCAACCTGGCCTTGAACACTTCCAGGAATGGGGCAGCCACAACTTCTCTGGGCAACCTGTGCCAGTGCCTCACCACCGTCCTCATAAAAAAATTCTTCCTTATATCTAATCTAAATCTACCCACTTTCAGTTTAAAGCCATTACCTCTCACTCTATCACTGCATGCCCTTGTAAAAAGTCCCTTTCCAGCTTTCTTGTAGGTCCCCTTCAGGTACTGAATGGCTGCAATCAGGTGCCCCCAAAGCCTTCTCTTCTCCAGGCTGAACAACCCCAACTCTCTCAGCCTGTCCTCACAGCAAAGGAGCTCCAGCCCTTGAATCATCTTCGTGGCATCCTCTGGACTTGCTCCAACAGGTCCACGTCCTTATGTTGGTGGCCCCATTACTGAATGCAGTACTCCAGGTGGGGTCTCACAAGAGTGGAGTAGTGGTGGAGAATCATGTCCCTCAACCTGCCTGCCACATTTCTTTTGATGCAGCCCAGGATACGGTTGGCTTTCTGAGCTGCAAGCACACATCGCCAGGTCATGTTGAGCTTCTCATCAACCAACACCTCCAACTCCTTCTCCTCAGGGCTGCTCTTAATTCATTCTCCGCCCAGCCTGTATTTGTGCTTGGGATTGCCCTGACCCATGCACTTGGCCTTGTCAAACTTCATGAGGTTCCTAAAGACCCACCTCTCAAGCCTGTCAAGGTCAATCTAGATGGCATCTCTTCCCTCCAGCACGTTCACCGCACAACACAGCTTGGTGTCGGTAGCAAACTTGCTAAGGGTGCGCTCAGTCCTGCTGTCCATGTCACCAACAAAGATGTTAAACAGCGCCAGTCCCAACACTGACTCCTGAGGAGTGCTACTCATCACTGGTCTCCACTTGGACATCAAGCCATTAACCGCAACTCTTTGAGTGCGACCATCAGCCAATTCCTTACTCACTGAGTGGTCCATCTGTCAAATCCATGTCTCTCCAATTTAGAGACAAGGATGTTTTGCGGGACAGTGTCAAATGCTTTGCATAATTAATGCAACCTTAGCATCCAGCAAGAATGACTGTGAAAGGGCCTTGAATCCCTGACAGTTGTTCATCATTTGGCGTCTGCCCTTGACTCCCAAAGTGACGCCTTCTTGAAACAAAGCCATGCTTTGCCAACAGCAGCCCAGTCAGTGACTCCCAGACCCCGTCCTGCAACGACTTTTCTTTCAGAGCCACCCATCATTTTCTTGCTTTGATATTTTCTGCCCTTTTTACTTTTCATTATCTTGCCGCTTTGTAAAAGTCACAAAGCTTGAGGAAGGCAACAAGGAAAGGTATTGTGAATATCTTAACAGCTAAGGCATATTTTAATCCCCTTGTGTATTTGTGTTATCGAAGGATTCACCTTGTAAACTACATCAGACTGTGGCTTCGAGAGAAGCGACTGTACCCGAAATAGTTAACCACATGGTTTACCACAGACTGTCAGGGTGATTAAAATTAAAGAGTTATCAGATTAGCAGCAAGTTGAGATCACGTACTCTCACTTTCCCTGAAAGCTAAAAGCATGTTTCCCTCAAGACTTCAAAAGCCTCTTTGAAGCAGACTGCAGATCTGAATCTCAGCACAAGGCACTCAAACCTACAACTCTTTAGTCTCTTCTTAAGAAAACCCACAGCATTTAGCCTACTCATCATAAAGGGCAACTGTTGTTTTAATTGATGATTAAATGAAGTCAGGGTTCTTCTGAACTTGCACGCGTCAGATAAAGATTGTGTAGAAATGGTGTACACGGGTGACAGTGAGCAATACCCATCAGGCTGGCACTCTTGGATCAACTCATCCACATTGCAGCTGGATCTCAAGCAACACTCCTAGGATCCAGCCTTTTCATTTCATCCACATCACTCAAATTCTTGTCTTCTCACATCTAAACCACTGTAGTAGCCTGAAGAAGGGCTTCTACAGGTATGTCAACGAGAAAAGGAAGGCGTACCCCCCCGATGAACAAGAATGACAACCTAGCATCAACAGATGAGTAGAAGGCTGAGGTACTCAATTTTTTTGCCTTAGTCTTCACTGGTAACCTCTGTCCTCATCCCTCTCAAGTCTATGGATCACAAAGATGGAGACTGAGGGGTAAAGCCCCTCCCACTGTAAGGGAAGATCAGGTTTGTGACCACCTGAGGAACCTGAACATACATAAGTCTATGGGACCTGATAAGATGCATCCCAGAGTCAGGAACTGGCTAATGCGCTTGCCAAGCCACTCTCCATAATATTTGAAAAGCCATGGCAGTCAGGTGAAGTCCCTGGGGGCTGGAAGAAGGGAAACATTGTGCCCATCTTTAAAAAGGGTTGAAAGGAACACTCTGGGAACTACTGACCTGTCAGCCTCACCACTGTGTCTGGGAAGATCATGGAACAGATCCTTCTAGAAGCTATGCTAAGGCACGTGGAGGACAGGAAGGTGATTCAAGACAGCCAGCATGGTTTCACCAAGGGCCAGTTCTGCTTGACCAACCTAGTGGCTTTCTGTGATGGTGTGACAACAACAGTGGACAAGAGAAAACCAACAGACGTCATCTATCTGGACTTCTGCGAAGCCTTCAACATGGTCCACCACAACATCCTTCCCTCTAAATTAGAGAGGCATGGATTTGATGGGTGAACTGTTTGGTGGATAAGGAATTGGTTGGATGATCACATTCAGAGGGTAGTGGTCAACAGCTCGATGTCCGGACGGAGACTGGTGACAAGCAGTGTCCCTAATTTCCTAGGTCTCATGGTGACCTTCTGTTTGCTTCCCTCTCTTGACTTCTAACTGCTTCACCATCACATCAAATATTTTTCTCACATCTTTAAGAACCTCTTCCTTATCCAGCACCATAACTTTTCAAAACATTGGCTCCTCTTTCCATGCTAAACCTCCTCACCAACATGTTTGATATCAGCTCTGGGGTTTATTGCTGTACCAGTCCTCATACTGGGAGGAGCCACGCATGAATATGGAAATTTCAAGATAACCATTGCCATTATTCCTCTTCATTGTCTTTAAGTATCTTATATATCTTCAGAGGTGCTTTTCTTTAAGTGGTCTTTTACCCATCTTTCAAGAGCAGGTAGGCACCCAGCATGCTAATCAGTATTCTGTACTTCCTTGCCTTTGATAAGTTTTCTGAGACCTGCAAGCCACTCCTTGTCATCTGAACCACAAGATTAGGTGGAATTCCTGCTATTCCTGCTATTCCTGCTTAAGTAATGGTGCCTGATGCCATCTGATGTGTCTTAGGGCATCTGGGACCTCCACATAAGCTGTCAGATATCACCTAGGAGTTACTGGAGCCTCGTGCCAGGCAGAATACTCTGCCATGCCGTCTTTTGAGAGTTCATTGACATGTGCTAAATAAAGCTTAACTGCCTTGGGTTACCCTCAGCATCTAGCATCACTATTTAGGCTTAGTGGAAAGAAACCCACGAGCTAAATCACCATCAGTTCTTTCAGTGCTTGGGTTTCTTCCCTGAGGTTTCCCATTCAAATACGTTACTGACCCAACACAAAACTGCTCATAGCAGACCTGCTGGCAGCATAAGGATTTATGAAGCTCTCCTACCTATTTCTCTTCCCTGTTGTCTGAGTTAGACTAGGCATCAGCACACACCTTTTGTCCAGAAGAATTGAACAGGGAAAATTTATAACAGGTATTTTTAGTATGAGATGAACACAGACCGTGAGTCATGCCACAATAACCTAAACGCAGCGTTTCCTCTGTCATGTGGCTGTGTGTCACCAGCGCTGACATTATTCTGATGTCAAGTTAAAGCGGCAAGGTGCAAAAAATAGGACAATTTTCCCCTAAATACAAAGGCAGTAAGATGGGATCGGTAGGAAAGCAGCTATTCTGAAGATCTGGGTAGAAGCAGTAGAAGAAACCAGGCACTTCACACCGCTGCCCAGTTCAGAGATGAGGAGAGCCTCCCCACAGAGACACCAAGAATTCAAACCATGCCAAAATGAAGACATTTCCCCACATGTGCCTGAAAAGCTAATTCAGCCCTGAGGGTTCATATGCTCTCTGAAACTATGCACTCTCTAAATAGAGCATGTCTCCTGAAGATGAAACTGATGTGGGTGAAGAGAGGGAATTGATACCAGCAACTGGACTGAAATGGTAATGAACTTTTTCTAACTTCAAAACTCATTCCCGAAGGGTCCATTAACAAGCTAGCTACAGCTCTGCCTGCTTCTTTCCATTCTCATTAATGTAATTTATTGTCTATATGGATTTGTAAGCCGGCAATAGATCCCAGCTGTGGGGCTGGGCTGCAGACCTAAGGTTTATGGTAATTTGCCTGTGAGATTTTGATTAGCTATGCTGTAGATTACACAGAGATTATCTTACAAAGTCACCTGGGTAGTAATGAGTCTGCCATCTAAGTGACAGAAAAACAACGCAAATGAAATCACCAGACGCAAGATTTCATGCAAACAGCGATGAAAGAGACATCAGCTTTATGGGGCAGGAGATGGGTTTTAATATTCCTAGCAGTGGAGAAGAAGCGTGTCCTATTCTAAGGAGGCTGTAGGGGGGTGGGAGTCGGCCTCTTCTCCCTGGTAATGGGAGATAGGATGAGGGGAAATGGTCTGAAGTTGTGCCAGGGCAGGTTTAGGTTGGACATCAGGAAAAATTTCTTCCCTGAAAGTGTTGTCAAGCACTGGAAGGGGCTGCCCAGGGAAGGGGTCGAGTCCCCATCCCTGGAGGTATTTAAAAGACAGGTGGACAAGGTGCTTAGGGCCATGGTTTAGTGGTGGGATGGCAGGGTTAGGGGAATGGTTGGGCTTGATCACAGAATCACAGAATCACAGATGATCTTAAAGGGCTTTTCCAACCTAAACAATTCTATGATTCTAGGAAGTTCAATGCCTGCTGAGATTGCTGAACTGGAAGATGTCTCTGTTGGAAAGCTAGTGTAAAATAAACTGGAATATGAGTCAGCAGGAGCTGTGCATTAACCCTTTGCAGGATGATAGAAAACATAGGTTTGGGAGAGATGCACTTATCTCTTGCCTTCATCGCACTAACCAGCTGTTTGCCACTGACCTAGGCAGTGGAATTTAATGCAAAAAAAATTTCCATATACAGCAAGGCTAGAGTTGGTCTGGCAGTGGACTAAGCTTTCTCATACTAAGCATAATTTAGCCTCAAGAACCTGACTTCTTAGCTCCTTCTGCAAGAAGGGGAGCTGGGCAGACCTCTCTAGCAGGCACCTAACTTAAGTTCTGCAAAGCAATGTTTCAAGGTGCTTCTCTCTTTTTATTAGCCTCAGGAACCTGACTTCTTAACTCCTGTAAGAAGGGGAGCTGGGCAGACCTCTCTAGAGGACAGCAGGCACCTAACTTAAGTTCTGTGAAGCAATGTTTCAAGGTGCTTCTCTCTTTTTATGGGATACAGTGGTGCAAGAACACTCTCACGTGCTCACACCAGTAATTAGTGTGGTTTAGCTAATCACAGAATCACAGAATGGCAAGGGTTGGAAGGGACCTCGGGAGATCATCCAGTCCAACCCCCCTGCTAAAGCAGGCTCTCCTAGAGCAGGTTACACAGGACTTCATCCAGGCGGGCTTTGAATATCTCCAGAGAAGGAGACTCTACAACCCTCCTGGGCAGCCTGTTCCAGTGCTCCATCACCCTCAGAGTAAAGAAGTTTTTCCTCATATTCAACTGAAACCTCATGTCTCAATTTGTACCCATTGCCCCTTGTCCTGTCACCGGACACGACTGCAAAGAGTCTGGTTCTGTCCTCATGACTTCCACCCTTAAGACATTTGTATGTGTTGATGAGGTCCCCTCTCAGTCTTCTTAATGCATTGATATGATTTTAAAGCTCGCTTTGCTGTGAGTTCCCAGCTAAAAAGCCACCTGCAGATGTTGTGTCTTCTGCTGCCTCAGATGTTTCTTGACTGAATATCTGTCCCCCCTCCTCCTAAACACAGTTATCCCACTTCATCGCCACCTCACTCCTGTTTTCGGGCATGGACTGAGTGCCACCCAGCTGACAAAAAGCAGCCATTTCAATTCCCTGTGTAGTCACTAGAAAGACACTTACAGGACGTGACTCATTGCACCCTTATCTGCAATCTGGTGGATGAACTGTGCCCTGAAAGCTCTACTTTCTTTCCCCTGGCTATGAAGAGGGTCCACATGCCCAGCTCGATGGAGATGATGGTGGAGACAGCTGTATTAAGCGAGATGAATCTCACCCCTGCCCTGGCAGGGAGGCTGGGCTGGGGACTTGGACGGCAAATGTGGAATTGGAAGAGGGAGCATTAGGAAAGAGGGAGATTGTTTCCTAAGGCAGGGAGAGGGAGGCAAACTCACCCAAGCACAGCGCACTGAGGAGACATTGTATGAAGTGGAGAATGGGGAACGTTTGTTTTTCTTACTCCGTTGTTTCTGGGTGTTTATAACCTTCTTGGTTCTGTGGTAAAGCCACAGAGCTCAAACTCTTGAAAGGCAACCACTGCACGTCGTATGGTAGCAGAACACCGTGTCTAGTTTTGAGAACATTGTATATGAAAGCCTTGTTTTGGTGTGCGGCATTTGGGTTTTGAATAGGTTTGGCTACATTTTTGCTTAAATCTGTGACTTCAGAAACACCCGCCTCTTCGCTATTTTCATCTAAAGGGAAAAACACATTACTGAGAAAGAAAATTGGCTTTTTATACAGCAGCAGAAATTCAGATCCTTCTCTTTGGCTGGAACTTTCTCAGCCTTGCCTTATGTTGGGTTGGAAGGGCAGTAGAGAGTATCCTCCCTGGAAATAATCAAACTGGATGACAAGCATGTGTCCTGGTCTTGGGTAACAATAAAATAAAGGTCTGGTGGGACATTTTAGTTGTGGCTTTAGGACTCATCTCATTCGACCTGTGGCCTTAACATGGCAGTGGTCATTGAGCTTTTAGCTGGAGCTCTCAAGTGTGGGACGGAAATTATTTGTTAGTGTTGATGATTTTTTCTGACCTTGCAATGCATAAAACATTTTTCCAAATAGAGGGCTGTATATTCTTTGTCTGGGGGCTCACATTTTACAAATGGAGAACATAAAGAAAAAGCAGCAGATGACAGAGTGCCTCTACCATGGCAGGGCTGAGGAACAGGGAGTCAAGTGAAGAAAGTCGTGGAATGACTTTGGAAATGTGAGGTTTTGGAGAAGCATTGGAGGAGATGGAGCAAAGACTCACTAAGCCAGGTTGTTCCAAGATTCACGACCAGGGTCAGGAGATGGAAACCATGGGTAGAAAACATCCAAAAGCTGGGCTTTGAAGGTATAATTAATGCAACAGGAAAAACAGGAGAAACAAAGCTGAACATCAAGGAAGAAAGCAGGGAGACCAACATTGCAACACTCTGAAGGCAATAGTGAGCAAAGTCAAAGGTAGTGGCTTTCCACCAGTAGCTAAAGGGTGGATTTTTTTGCTGTGGTAAAAGGGAAGGACATAACATCTCATCTCTGATGAGGTGGGGAGATTTCTCCATCTGAAGGCAGAAGCAGATACTGCGGGATCTCTATCCGTGACATCTGCTTTGCCTCAGCAGGATCACAATTTTTTAACAACTTTTTTAACAATTTTTTTTAGTTTTAGTTGTACGATGGGCACTTTGCTGCTGGGGGCCACTGTAGCTGGAAGGTTTGTAAAGGTATTTGCTCTCTGGTTGACCTTACAAGAAACACTTGTACGTGTTTGACAACTTTAATTTATTCTGCATTGCATTTCAAATCCATGGGAGCGAGCACTAATATGCAAGTATAATGAGAAAGAAAGTCCTCTCATTTAAATGACTGAGATCTGGTACCCATCTTGTGTGAATGAAATTCAGTTCAATGAAATTCTTTCTTTTGTGAGTTTTAATCCTTTTCAGGTTTAACTTGCAAATCTATTCCGTGTATTCCTGTAAGATGAATAGCAAGATGGAAAGGCCGTAGGAGCACAGACCGGCTTTTATCTTGTATCTGACCCTCAGTAGCATATTTCAAGCCTCATCCATGCCTGCAGCTCCTAGGCACTGCTGCTGTACAGAGTAAATGAGATAAATGTGATGCTCTTCACAAGAAAATCAGCACCCCCCTTATCCTCTTTAGTACCAAGATGTAGTTTAATTTTTACTAAATGAATGATTATCCCATGCCTTATGTTTCCCCAGATATATATCAGAGGACATTGCCCTCTCAAAGGGATCTATCAGTGAAACTGTTCTGCAAAACAAGGGGGGGGTATTTTCTTCCCCCCCCAATGATATTTTTTCTTGATAGTGCATTTTCCCAGAAACCTTCTTGCAAACAACATCTACAGCAGGATCCAGTTACAAAACTGACCTCGCTGTGCTGGGACAAGCTGAAAAGACTAAGGCAAAATAATACGGATAGCACTGTATGCATTGAGATAGCTGATTTGTGACCAGTTTGACCTAGCCTCTTTACCTTTTCTTTACTTATGTCTGTTCCCAGGTCTCCTTGCTGATCCCCCTAAGGAATTAAAACCAATAGGTCTTACAGCCACAATACTTCAGGCATCTCTGCCATAAAAAACCTAAACTGGTAAAAGGTTGTGTTTTTACCTTAGTGTATTATCTGTAGGGAGAAATTAAAATATATATATATAAAAATATTATGTTTAAACATTGGGAGAGACATTGAAAATAAATACACGTAGCTGAGGGAAGAAGAGCTTCATGGGACAGCGAAGAATGCAATGCTATGAATTTATTCTTTCATCAGAGAATTAAATCACATCAAATTGCATAAAATGCAACTGCTCTAACACCACTCCTTTTTTTTTTTTTTTTTTTTTCAAAAAACCAGAAAGATTTCTGATAAACGAGACTTGCCAGCAAGAAATCTCACAACATATCTCAGGCACAGTAATACAGAAAGCGTGATATAGGAGACCTGACTCATCCCAGAACCGATCCTATTTACATATCTCTGGCTGAACTTCTCGCAGCGATGCTCTTGTACGCTTAAGCGCTTGCCGTGGGCTGTGGCACTTCATTTGGCAATGAAAATGGCCCACGAAGGAAAAGGTACAGCATTTACCGGCAAAATACTTTTAACAAGAATCAAATCACCTGGGGGTTAAACATTTGTGAAGGCACTTCTTGCATTAGTGAGTGAGCTTCTAAGCAATACAGTCTTCCCTTGAGACTCCCTTGAGATCTCCTGCGCCTAGCAAAATTCGCAGCCCTGCTAGAGATGTTACAGCACCATTGCATCTGAGAACCTGCCTTAGGCTGTATCTGCTCATACCTCTCAACCTGGGCATCAGCAGCAGATACAGAAGGAATCATCACATTTATGGAGCACTGAAAATGTAAGCTATGTTTTTTTTTTTTTCCCCCTCTGAACGAAGCAGTTTAAATTCAAATACGCTGATATATCACTAGAGCATTTCTCAATGCACACGCTCGTCATAATAAATAAGCTAAATATAAGCAGCATCACAATTTATAAAAGTGCAAAATTATGCTGAATGAATTAGCTGCCTCCTTTCACAGTTGAGAGGTACTACTGGTTGGGAGGTGTGGCTGAAAGAATACTTGGTATCTATAGTACCCACAGCAAACTTGGACGGCACCTTTTAACCAATAGCCTTGCTATCAATTTTACCTACAGAGGTACTGACATTTCAGTGTCTATTTTTATATTTCCTAAAGTTCCATGCAAAATGGAAAAAAACAAATTCAAAGAGGTGCACAAGGCAAGGCTGCTTTGATCTGCCCACTGTGCCAGCAATGGGTTGGAGGATACATACATTACTCAGACAAAAAATATCCCCGTAGTGCTCTGGATTGTCTGTAATTGATGGTTTGTGGGCACAAAACCCATTTCTCTCATTTCCTTAGAATAATAAATTCCTTAAGCTCTTAACATCTTTTCTTACCTGAAAGGAGTCAGGATGTTGCGAACATCCTCCAGCAGCCACCACAAAAAAGCAAATCATATTTTCCCTCCCCAAAAGGCAGAAATAGTCTTTTACCTGGCTTGTTCCCCATGACGGATCCAAACAAGAGCCACATCAAAAGGCACTTGAGCTCCATGGGACTTGTTCAAATCTTTTGTCTGCCACACTGAGGATGGTGAAGTTTCTCAGAAGCGATGGGGCTGGTGCCGACCGAGCCGATGAGCTGTCTACTGCCTGGTTAGACCGGTGGGGAGCATCACCCTGCGTGCGCAGCAAGAACTTTGCTCTTTGGTCAGCAAATCGTCATTTCTCTGGCTGGCTCTGCAAGAAAGAATAAAAGCTGCTCTCTGTTCAGGTATTAGTAGCTTTTATCCAGGAAATCAAACTTAATGCTCGGTGTGGCGCAGCGTGCCGTCGTGTGTAGGAAGTGGTTTGAGACATCAGAGCTACCGACTCCAGAGCTGCTCCAGTACAGCTGAGACCAGTACAAGGGGGCAAGAGCCTCAAACCTGTGGCCGGACAGGCATTTGAGAGGGACCATTGCTGTAGAACACTTGCCCAGTGTATAACAATGGACTTCAGACACATCTGTGGGCTCTACCTACAAAGAAAAGGTCCCATGGGGTATCCTTTTGGCTTTTTGGAGGTCTTCATCTGCTGCTGCTGAAGCCACATTCCATTAATTTTTTGATGTATGCACGTTTGCAGTTTCTCTGAGTGAAAGCTTCTGAAGGGCGGGCAGTTTGATCAAAAAATACCTATGAGGATGAGGCTGGCAGGATTGGAAAGGGTTTCTCTTGTTCCTAAACTGTCCTGGATTGCAATGCTTCCGTGAAATTTGTTCTTCCAAACATCACTGGAAAACTGGAAATGATCAGGGAAGTATCACACTTTATGTAGTTTTTCTACAGCCGTTTCCACAGAAATTATTTTCCATTAGTACCTAGAGAATTAGTTGGGGAAGACTATGGAAAAACAGATTTAAATTATCTGTGGTAATCTCTCGTGATTATTACATGCTGGACATTTACTTCTCCTTTATAAACGCTTAATGAAGGAAGTCTTCCTAACAGGCATGCTAAGAAATAGATGCAATACATTTTTAAATGCCGCTACAGCTGCATGCATCGGTCGTAGCCACAGACACAGAGGATGCTGTTAGTATTTCTGCTCCTCACTGTCCTCACACCCGTAAGGGTGATGGTCCTGGGAAGGGCAGCTGACACAGGAAGGGAGCTTCTTTTGAGTGAGACCCAAACCAGACCTTTTTGGGGCGGTGAGTGAAGATGCTGTATCTATGGGAGGTTGCGCAAATGTGCGTCTTCTCCCCCAGCATGTGGAAAGGTGCAAACAAGACTTTAGGCAGTGCTCGTGAGAGCAGCAGACAGAAGAGATGCTACAGCCCCTGCTCTCTCTCTCCTGATAAATCTCCCTTTTCCCTTTTCATTAAAAGCTTTTGAGCAGCTTCACTGATGCAGGTGGGAAGTCCTCTCGGAGGGTCTGCTGGCAACGGGGCTTTGGCCAGGAGATTACTGCCCAAACCCAAATGCAACAGGGCGCGGAGAACACGTAAGACTTTCGGAGCAACTGCTGTGGGTGAAAAGTTCACGCACCCAGGGGCTGCTCCACTCTCCATAGATATTTACTGCCTCTGCTTTAGTACCAAATCATCTTCCACATTTAATAGCATAACAGGAAGCACTGATGCCAAAACATACTGAAGGACTCGGGAAGATTTACTCTTCAAACACCTGTCTGGAAGTCATAGATCTGGAGATATGCAACTGCATATGCAGAACCACAGCCATCTGTGTTGGTAAAATATATTTGTTACATTGCACAGAAAGAAATCCCAGACTGTTTATTGCAGCGTATGGAGGCATGGACCCAGGTTGGAGGTGCAACCAGAATCAACTTGATTCAGGGAGAGCATGCTTTTATACTCTGTGCGCAGAGAAAAACTTCTGCAAAAACTTTTCCATAAGCCCGTGCTCACAGCGGTCCTGCAGGCGCTGCCTACGCAACTCTCCTCCAGTCATAGCTTCTTCTAGCTTCACTTCTGCATTCCTGTGGTTCGGCTCCTGTGACCTCCGTGACTTCTGTTCCTTCTCCCCCTCAGTGCTCAATATATAAACTGGGGCGAGTTGGCCAAGGGGCAGTGAGCAGCTGTGTGGTGCTTAGTTGTTGGCTGAGATTAAACCATGACAGCCTGGGCA